>NW_024430484.1:0-43326 GCF_017639785.1 Mesocricetus auratus
ACAGAATGGGAAAAAATATTCACCAACCCCACATCTGGCAGAGGGCTGATCTCCAAAATTTACAAAGAACTCAAGAAGCAAGTCACCAAAACACCTTCCGATTAAAAAGTGGGGTATGGAACTAAATAGAGAATTTTCAATAGAGGAATCTAAAATGGTTGGAGACATATAAGAAAGTGCTCAATATCCTTAGCCATCAGGTAAATGCAAATCAAAACAACTCTGAGATACAATCTCACTCCTGTCAGAATGGCTAATAACAAAAACACCATTGAAAGTCTATGCTGGAGAGGATGTGGAGAAAAGAGAACACTGCTTCAATGCTGGTGGGAGTGCAAACTCATACAGTCACTTTGGAAATCACTATGTAAGTTCCTCCGGAAAATGGAAATCAGTGTACCACAAGATGGAGCAATTCCACTCATAGGAATCTACCTAAAAGATGCACATTCATACAACAAGAACGTATGTTCAACCATGTTCATAGAGCCCTTATTTGTAATAGCCAGAACCTGGAGGAAACCTAGATGTCCCTCAATTGAAGAATGGATGGCGAAAATGTGGTAAAATTACACAATAGAGCACTACTCTGGGGGAAATAAACACAATGTAATCTTGAAATTCATAGGCAAATGGAAAGAACTAGAAGAAACCACCCTGAGTGAGGTATCCCAGTCACAACAAGATAAAAATGGTATTTACTCACTCATATGTGAATTTTAGACTTAGAGCAAAGGAGTACCATCCTATAATCCACACCACCAGAGGAGCTAGGAAACAAGGAGAACCCTAAGAGAGACAGACATACATGGTCCCCAAGAGAAGGGGAAAGGGACAAGATCTCCTGAGCTAATTGGGAGCATGGGGGTAGGGGAGTGGGAGATAGAAGAAAGAAGGGGAGAAGAGGAGGGGAGAGGAGGACAGGAGAAATCATGAAGATGGATTCCGGGGAAGAATAGAGAAGAGTAAGAAAACAGATACCATAATAGAGGAAGCCATTATAGGTTTAAAGAGAAATCTGGCACTAACAAAATGTCCAGAGATCTACAAGGTTGACACAAACTAACACTCTAAGCAACAGTCGAAAATCTATCATAAATGCCCTTCTCTGATATTGAGATTGACGAGTACCTTATATTGCATCCTAGAGCCTTTATCCAGTAGTTGATGGAAACAAGCAGACACCCACAGCTAAACACTGAGATGTGTTGGGGAAGTCCTGTGTATATGTCAATAAAGCACTGTTGGCCAATAGGGAAGCAAGATAGGTGGGACTATGGGTCAAGGAGGACTTCTGGGTAGGAGAAACACAGGGAGTCAAGATGTAACTGCCATAGGGATAAGAAGCCCTGAAACTTCTCCGGTAAGAGAAATACTTAGATTAGCAATTATGGGATAAATACTTAAGTCAGAGCTATCCAGTAAGAAACAAGCAAGGCCAACAGCTTCATAATTAATAGAGTGTCTTGTGTGTTATTTGGGGACTACAACGTAGCAGAGCCCAGGAGACTGGTGGGTGAAAAACCAAGCCGCTGGCAAGGAAAAGTCTTCTCTTTACATAAGAGATGAACTCTGGAATACAGTTGTAGAAAGACAGGAGTGATGAGCAAAGGGGTCAAGACCAGACTGGAGAAACCCACAGAAACAGCTGACCTGAACAAGGGGTTGCTCATGGACCCCGGCCTGATATCTGGGAAACCAGCATAGGACTGTTCAGGAACCCCTAAATGAGGATGTCACTTGGAGGTCTGGTTAATCTTTGGGGACTCTGGTAGTGGATCAGTATTTATCCCTACTACACGAAAGGACTTTGGGATCCTCCTCCACATAGAAGGATACTCTCTCAGCCTAGACACACGCAGGAGGATCTAGGCTCTGCTCCAAATGGTGTGATAGAATTTGAAGATCTCCTATGGAAGGCCTCACCCTCCCTGGGGAGCATAAGGGGATGGGATAGGGGACTGGTGAGGGGCAGGAGAGGAGGGGAGAGAGAGGGAACTGAGATTGGCATGTAAAACAAGCTTGTTTCTAATTTAAATTAAAAATGGAAAAAAATGAGAGCAGATACTGGTGCAGACATAGGGAAAGAGGCAGAGTATTCATTGCTGGTATGAGTGAAAACTGGTACAACTGCTATGGAAAGCAGTGTGGAGGTGCCTCAAAAAGCTAGAAATAGATCTACTACCAGATCTAGCTGTATCACTTCTGTCTGATGCCCAAAGGACCATACATCTTATCATAGAGATACTTTCTTACACATCGTCACTGCTGCTCCCTTCACAATAGTCAAAATTAGATTAATCCAAGATACCTGCCAATTGATGCATGAATAATGAAAATATGGCATATTTACACAGTGTTGTATTATTCAGCTGCTAAGAGAGACAAAAATGTTGAAATTTACAGGAAACTAGATGGAGCTACAATGTATCTGTTTGATCTTGAAAACATTACCTAATATGATTGTAAATTGGATTGTAATAGGTGGATAACTAGAACTGTGAGTGATGTTTTCCTGAATATTTCAGAGTAGTAAGGGTAGAATGTGATAACCAAAAACTTATTTAAACCGCAAGAGGAATCATATCAGTGCAGAAACACATTTAACCCACAGCTGCACTGCACACCACAGTGTGTTAGAGAAACATACTCATCCCTGTATATTGTACGTTTTTTCACTGAAGGACACCTGGGGGATCCAACTCCCGTGGTTCCAGTTCAGCAAACGAATCCAAAGATAAGGTAAAGTGTCTATTCATGGATTTAATTTCCTGATCCGAACTGGGATTGTGTGGCTCTTACTTTTCAACGTTCCAATGGCCAACCTACCACCATTTTATTTCATTTTATTTTATTGGTTTTTCAAGATAAGGTATTGTGGTAATATATCAATTAAGATTTATTAAAGCTTGCCTGGGGATTCAGAAAGCCAAGTCACCTCAAGCTATAGAGATCAGGCAGTGGTGGTACACACTTGTAATCCCAGGACTCAGGAGACAAAGGCAGATGGATCTCTGAGTTCAAGGCCACCTAGGGTTCAGTGAGATTGAATCAGTCTAAATGAGCAGCAGAGCTCACACATTTAATCCCAGCACTAGAGAGGTATAAAAATAAGAGCAGGGTCTTTAGGAGTCTGTCTCAGGATTCTCCAGCCAGGTTGTTTAGAGCATAGCAGTGTGGGGTTGTAGTGTGAGGTTTGGTGGAGCCAGGATCACCTTTCAGCTGGAGGCAGAGGTAAGATTTATTGGCCCGGCTGTTTTACTTTTCTGATCTTGAGTTTGAAGTTTGGACCCCAGTATCAGTCTGTGTGTCTTTTATTTTTCATGTTACAGGATTTCTCTGTTACTTTGAAGCCTGTTCTGTAAGTCACAAGGCTGGTCTCAAACTCACAGAGATCTGCCTGCCTCCACCTCCCAGGTGCTGGGATTAAAGGTGTGCTCCTGTCCCTACTTTATTCAGACAGTTTGTCAAGGAAAAGTATTTTCTGGAACTGTGCATAATATGGCTTATTTTCCTGGCATATGATTTTTATGCTGTTAGTTAATTATTCTGATTTCATTATCTCACCTTTCCTTGTGCTATTCTTTTTTAAAACATTTACTAATTGACCCTAGTTTACAGAAATTACTTATAGTTGCTTCTGTATCTGAGTCTGTCTATGACCATTCTGACTCATGGTGTTTTGCTTCTTCAATACCTGTCTGCATAAACAATTCAGCACTCAGTTCTGTCTGAAGGAGCATGCCTTTAATGCCAGGACCCTGCCATCTCTACCTGGAAATCCCACCTATACCTCCTCCTCTGATATTGGCCATTCAGTTTTTTATTAGACCAATTAGGTGCCTTAGGCAGGCAAGGTAAAACAGCAACACATCTTCATGTAGTTTAACAAATGCAACACATCTTTGCACAGGAAAACAAATATTCAACAACATCTTTCTCCTCCTCTTTCCCCTCTGTTTCCTCAATTTTTAGTTATTCCACTGAGTATAATTAATGCTATTCATATATTTATAGCTATGAGGCCATCTCTTCGGTAGTGTGGTCAACCTACCATTGTCTACACTCCCAAAGGAAAAAAAATAATCTCCCCCAGCAGTCATCAACCATCAATTGCTCCTTAGCTAAGTGTGGGGCCTCATGAGCCACTATCCTGTAGTTCTGTAATTTTGACTATTTTTATTTTCTACAAGTTATATGCCGGTAACCATAGCTGCTTCGGGTTCATGACTATAACAACTATCTTAAGTCCAGAAGAAAACATTCCTCCCTGTTCTCTGGCTCTTATGTTTCCCAATTCAGATGGTCTTCAGTGTTCTCTGAGCTTGGGACATGTTATAGATGCCCCACTTATGTTTGAGCATACACAGTGTTATATTCTTGGCACTTGGAGCAAGTCTAAGTTTCTGCACTAATTAATGTTCATGCATAAAGAATCTTCTCTCACTTATTGCTGCTCTAGCTGGCAGTATGAACCTGGGAGAGCTGGGCCTAAAAATGAGGCAGACTACAGTCTTGTGCAATAATCCACTTTACTCAGAGAATCAGGCAATTTATACTCCGAGGCCTAAGAAAAATCACATGAGTAAGATGTTCAATCACAAGGACAAGTCACACGTGACAAAAATACGTTTTTCCATAGAGGCTAATGAATATCAACACATGAAGTAAACTCACTCCTATCTGCTACCACTAGGGGGAGCATGGAAACACATTCCCAGAACATTTCTGTGTTTTGATGAAAACGAGGTCACAAGGCTCTTGTCCTGTTTTCTTATGAGCCTCAGCATTCTCGCACAACTCTGATTCTTGACTCTGTTCCAACACTAACTGGGCTTGAGAGTAGCACAGATATATGGGTATAAACACTAATATTTAGAAGGCTGTTTGATAACATGACCATTTAGCAATGGTCTCTTCCTTTTTGATCAAACAGAAACAAGGCAAATTATATAAGTATTGATGCCATGTAATTATGCAGTTAAACTCAATATAAAGTTGTGCTTTCTATTTTATATAGTTATTTTTATTTGTATGTGTGTCTCTCTTCCATCCCTGTATGTGGCTAAGGTGGCCAGAAGACAGAGCATGAGTTACAGGCAGTTGTGAGCATCTGGCTCTGAGGGCTGGGAACCAAAGTTGTTCCCTTTGGAAGAACATGAAAGTCTCTTAAGCATCGAGAGCCTCCCTCACACCACAAGGTAGTTTTTATGAAAGTAAATTGTGGAAATTAATGAGTCAAGTGGTGGAATTAATGAAAAAGTTTTTATATTAAAGAACATCAGTTATTGGGCTGGAGAGATGGCTCAGCAGTTAAGAGCACTGGGCTGGCTACTCTTTCAGAGGACCCCAGCACCCACATGGTGATTGGCAACTATCTGTCACTCCATTCCCGTGGGATTAGCTGCCCCCTTCTGGCTTCTTGAGCATGGGACCTGTACATACTGCACAGGCATACATGCAGACAAGACACTCATACACATAAAAGATTTTTTAAAAATTAAAATTAGTTATTCTTCATATCAAACTGTTATCAAAGGTCACAGAAAAAACTGAGAAGCACAATGTCAATGAGGTAGATTCGACAGAAAACCTGAACCTTGGTGCTGCAACTTCAGTTTTTCAAGCACTTGATGAAAAGGCTAAAGACCAAGTGGAGAACCAAGTAGAGCATGGGTAAGGCTACAGTGATTATTTAACAGCAGACCCTATTCTCCACTGAAACTTGTGTGCCTGATGAACATGTCCTATACTTCTTACACCTGGGACACTCTGTCTTGCATGATCATAAGATGTTAATCAACAACCAGATGCTATTATTTCCCATTCTGCTGACATATTTTATTAAAATTGCAACCAGTGTTGGCAAATTTGAGAATAAAGCATTTGCAAGCACTGTCATTGAAATCAATGAACAGATTTTCAAGGTTAATTTATTATGTGTGGCATGTATCAGAATTTCAAATATTTTACTGTTTTAAACCTAATTGTTTACTCAGGAAGATCATTCTGAGATGGAAAAATATTCCTTGTGAAGACATATGTATACATGATGTTAAATACATTTATTTGTTTTATACTACAGGTGACCATATGTTATATGTACATATCAAGGGTATATAATATACATAATAAACACACTTATAACAATATGTTTCATATGTGTGTATGCTGAGGGTGTGGCTATTCATGGTGAAATCATAAATTTTGTACATTCTCTAAACAGTCATCAAGATACTGAAATTGTCATATTCATAGACTAATGTATTTTAGAGTTTTAACATGAAAGATTTAGAATATGGTTGCATGGTGTCAGACTGATCTAGCAGAGAGGAGCATGTTTATTCAATTTGTTATGTTTTGATGTCTAAACATTAGAAATCTTAATACATTGCCTTGGGAGATTTACACTAGACAAGGTGCATTGAACTTGAATTCGTACTTGTATTTCTGTGGTAAGAGATTATTGCTGGGTTGGAATATTTTCATCTAATTCAATATAGAAGCTGTAAGTTCAAAAATGAACTATCACACATAGTGAGTACCACATGAGTCATAGTTCCCAAGGAAAAACTGCCTTATGTTCTGTCACTAAATGTTCACCATGTATAAAGAAGAAAATACTATTTTAAAATGAGTTTTATTGACGAAAAATATTTTTGCTGAAAATTACAGTTGAAATCTTCGTGTATTTATTTCTATAAAACAACGCATTTTGCCTTAACTGGTAGGATGATGAACTAAAACTTTTCGTTTTATGATGGTGGTAGTGATAATACATTTCTGATTCCTAGTTCTTGTCTTGTTTACAATCCTGTTCTTGCATATGTAGTCATTGTAGTTCAAATAGTCATAACGTACTATGGAAAGAAGGAAAATTGGAATTTGTGTTTAATACATTTGATATTTTTCTGAAAAGATTTTATGTTATTGTAGGTCTGTGATGAAAACTTCCAAAGCAACAAATAAGGTATGGAAAAATTAATTTAAAATAGCCTAATTAAAATACAGTGTAAAACACAAGCCAATACATCATTAATTTTAAAATATATTATGAGAGTAAAATTAAAAAACTGTATTTCTAGTCATATGTAGACATTTTGAAAAAGATTATTAAGGAAAAGCAACCCTGGGGTGGCTGAGGAGGAGGGCAGGGGAGGAGGAGAGGGAGAGTGAGGTGGGACTGACATGTGAAAAAGCTGTTTCTAACTTAAATACAAAAGGAAGAGGAGAAAAAAGAAAGAGTAACCAATGTAAAGCTATCTTTTCTATGAAATATATATCTACGTTTTTTGTTGTTGTTGAGGCAAGGTCTCACTGTGTATCCTTGATTGGCCTGAAACTCACTACTTTGACCAGACTATCCTGGAACTAATAGATATTCACCAGCTTCTCCGTCTTGAGATTAAAAGTGTGCTTAACTACACCCAGAATATCTATTTGGTAACATAAAAATTGGATACTTCCCACATCTTTAGTGTTTGGTATAAATAACCTATAGACATCTGAAATTGCTACTACTCATTTTGTAGGTCAAAGAAGTAATTAATAAGTTTGGCCCTAATACATTTGTCCTGCATGAAAGAATCTCAGAGTACTGTGAAATGCTCAATTTTGACACAATCTTGTCACTCATAGAAGAGCTCATGAAGCAGAGCAAAGGTAAGAGTGCTGCACATGTGTCTGTGTGTGTGTGTGTGTGTGTGTGATAGAGATGAGTACACACTGCTTAGAGCTGCCCGATATGACAAGGGTGTATTAGAGTATTGTCAATGTCACTGATTGGCTTTATATCAAAGAAGAGTGAGAGCTAGTCTCAGCAGGAGCTGACACCAAGCCCACTGAGATTCAGTGAGTGATTGCGGGTAGCTCACTGTGTTGTTGTGATTTAGCATGTTGTGTGGTTTAGCATGTAGATTACATGTTAAACAACAGGCTTCAGACTAGGCAGCCAACATAATGTATAAATTAATTATCCAGGATTCCGGGTGCTGAGAAATCTAATTGCAGTCACTGGTGGACCTAACTGAGGGTATAATTAGTTCCTCATGAGTAGGTTTTGCCTTTTTCTTACATCTTCCCTGGGCTGGAGGAATGAAGCAGCTCACTAGAGTCACATTGATGAAGAATGCTAAAGCTCTTCATGGTGGCTCTGCCCACACTAAATATCCAGTGCTGTGGTTACACTGCATGATGCAAATTTTGAAGAGATGCACTACAATGACAGGTTTTGTTCATTGGTTCCTTTCTTTTACTGAGTTTGTATTATATATTACCTTCTATATTTTCTTTTACAAATATTTTATTTTTACTAAGAGCGTGTGTGTTTGTGTGTGTGTGTGTGTGTGTGTGTGTGTGTGAGTGTGAATCTGAAGAGGGCATCAGATACAGGTAGTGTTTGCTATCATGTGGGTGCTGGGAACTGAATTTGGGTCCTCTATAAAAGCAATAAATGTTCTTAACTGCAGAATCATCTCTCAGTCCTTCTTTTGTTTCTTAAAATGGGAGCAAAGTCATTTTCTTGTGAACCTAGTGGAAACATCCAGTGCTAATATTTTCAGCTCAGTACTGCCACAGTTACATTCTACAAACTCTGGTTTCCTATATTTTTTTATTTTTTTCAACACTTAATACTTTGGGTTATGTTTTCTTTTCTTTTTTATCATTTTTTATTTTAATTTTAAATAGCTTGTTTTACATGTCAATCCCAGTTCCCTCTCCCTCCCCTCCTCCCGCACTCCCCTTCCCCCCTCCCTCCCACCCTATTGCCAAATCCTTCCACATAGGGGATATCTAGAGTCTGTCATTTTACTCTTGGTAGGGTCAAGGCACTCCCTAAGAGTCCAGGCTGAGAGAGCATCTCTCTTTGTGCTATAGGCACATGAAGACAGTTTGTATACCAGGGATAGACACTGATCCACAGCTCAGGGCCCCATAGGTTGCCCAGGCCTTCTCGCTGACACTCACATTTGGGGGTCCAGATCAGTCCCATGCTGGCCTCCCCACTGTCGGTCTGGGGTCCAAGAGCACTCCCCTGTTCAGATCAGCTGTCTCTGCTGGTTTTGCCAGCCCATTCTTTGCCAATTTGCTCATCACTCCTCTCTCTCTGTCACTGGGTTCCTTGGGTTCAGTTCAGTGCTTAGTTGTGTGTTTGCCTCTGCTTCCATCAGTCACAGGATGAAGGCTCCCGGATGGTTATAGACATCAAGTTCATTATCAGGAATGGGCATTCGAGGTGGTCCCTCCACTATTGCTTAGCTTGCCAATTGATGTTATACCTTTAGATCACTCGAGGTCACTCTGGTGCCTGATCTGTCTTCGATCCTATGATTCCCTCTTCCCCCTATTCTACCCCCACCCCCTCAACTTCCTGTTCCCCCATGACCAACTCCCTTCCTCTTTACCCCCTCTATTCTTCCCAGGTCCCACTCCCCCCACCCCTCGCCGTGTTCCCCATCAGAGGATCTTGTCTCCATCCTCTTCTCTTGGGTACTATGCATATATGCATATCTTTTAGGTTCTTTCCTGTTTCCCAGACTCTCTATCTGTGGAAGTGCAGACTGGCACTATCCTGATCCATATCTAGAATCCATATATGAGTGAGTACATACCATGTTTGATATTGAAAACTAAACATAGAACACTGTGTAAGTATCTACATCTGTACCTTATTGAAAACTAATGACACAATGCTGTGTGAGAATCTACATGTGTAACTTACTGAAAATTAAGATACTACAATGTGTAAGTATCTACAGGTGTAACTTATTGAAAACTAACGATACAACATTGAGTGAGATTCTACACGTGCAACTTATTGAACACTAACGGTACAACGCTGTGTGATAATCTACACGTGTACCTTATTGAAAACTAACGATACAACACTGTGTGAGATTCAACACGTATACTTATCGAAAACTAACGATACAATACTGTGTAAAAATCTGCTCATGTCCCTTATTGAAAATTAACGATATAACGATGTGTGAGATTCTACATGTGAACTTATTGAAAACTAAATATACAACGATGTGTGAGATTCTACAGGTGTACCTCTTTGAAAATTAACGATACAACGCTCTGTGAGATTCAACACCTATACTTTATAGAAAAATACCAATAAAAGATGTGTGACAATCTACAGGTGTAACTTACTGAAAACTAAAGATACAACACTGAGTAAGTATCTAAACGTGTAACTTATTGAAAACTAACTCTCCAACGCTGTGTGATAATCTACAAGTGTATCTTATTGAAAACTAACAATACAAAGCTGTGTGAGATTAAACACATAGTACTTATCAACAACTAACGATACAATGCTGTGTGAGAATCTACATGTGTACCTTATTGATAACTAACGATACAATACTGTGTGAGAAACTATAAGCATAACTACTTGAACACTAGCGATACAAAACTGTGAGAAAGTACATGAATAACTTCTTGAAAACTAGTGGTACAACAGTGTGAGAAACTACATGCATAACTTCTTTAAAACTAACGATATGCCCTTTCAAGCCCCAAACCCCACGAGTCCAGCTTCAGGTGAGATTGGGTCTCCAGCGGGACCCCCCACACAACACCAATCCCCTTGATCTTCCAGGGCCCCTCCTGGCATCCAGAAGACCAACCCACACAGGAACGACACCAGCCCTTTCATGCCCCAAACACCAATGAGTCCAGCTTAAGGGCCACTCCTCGCATCCAGAAGACCTGCCCACCCAGGAAAGACACCAGCCCTTTCATGCCCCAAACACCAGTGAGTCCAGCTTCAGGTGAGATTGGGTCTCCGGCGTGACCCCCCACCAACACCCATCCCCTTGATCTTCTGAGCCACTCCTGGCATCCAGAAGACTCACCCAGAAAGGAAAGACCTCAGCCATTCCAAGACTCCAAACCCAGCGAGTCCAGCTTCAGGAAAGACATCAGCCCTTCCAGGCCCCAAATTCCGTGTCAGCATCCCCAGGTTCAGCTTCAGGAAGGAAAGAGACCAGTGGAGACAGAAAAACCCCAACAGCACCCACTGGAAGAAGATATGGGAAGAAGACAGAATAAGAGCTCAGTCAGCAATACAAACACCAACATGACCCCACCACAATCTAGGGATCCAACACCAGGAAGACCCGAAAAGCACTACAAAGGCAAAGAAGAGGAGACA
The DNA here is from genome assembly GCF_017639785.1 of Mesocricetus auratus. Lineage (NCBI taxonomy): Eukaryota > Metazoa > Chordata > Mammalia > Rodentia > Cricetidae > Mesocricetus > Mesocricetus auratus. The sequence continues at coordinate 11,165 of NW_024430484.1, forward strand.
GACCTTAAAAATTATTTCATGAAGATGGTGGAGACCCTCAAAGAAGAAACGAGGAAATCCCTTAAAGAAATAGAAGAAAAAACAAACAAAAAAATCCATGAAATGGGGGAAAATTCAAGAAATAAACAAATCTCTCAAAGATTCTAAAGAGGAGCAAGAAAAAACAACCAAAAAAATGAAGGAACAACTCAAATAGTTGAAGGATTGAAAGCTGAAATAGAAACGATAAAGAAAACACAGAATGAAGGGATGCTGGAAATAGAAAAGCTGGGTAAATGATCGGGAACTACAGATGCAAGTATCACCAATAGAATACAAGAGATAGAAGAGATTATCTCAGGTGTTGAAGACTCATTAGAGGATATAGAGTCGTCAACCAAAGAAAATCAAAACCAACAAATCCTTAACACAAAATATCCAGGAAATATGGGGCACCGTGAAGAAGCCAAAACTGAGAATAATAGGTATAGAAGAAGGCAAAGATATACAACTCAAAGGTACAGAAAACATATTCAACAAAATCATAGAAGAAAACTTCCCTAACCTAAAGAAACATATGCCTATGAAAATGCAATAATCTTACAGAACACCAAATAGGCTGGACCAGAAAAAGAAATCACATCGCCATATAATAATCAAAACATCAAACCTACAGAGTAAAGAGAAAATATTAAGAGTAGCTAAAGAAAAAGGGCAAGTAACTTACAAAGGCAGAACTAACCGAATTACACTTGATTTCTCAATGGAAACGATGAAACCAGAAGATCCTGGACAGATGTCCTACAAAGCTAAGGGAACAAGGATGCCAGCCCAGACTACTATATCCATCAAAGCTCTCAATTACCATAGATGGAGGAAACAAAATATTCCATGACAAAGCCAGATTTAAACAATACGTATCCATGAATCCAGCTCTACAGAAACTGCTAGAAGGAAAACCTAGACCCAAGGAAGATAACTACATTCACAAAGACACAGGCAATATATAATCCAACTTTACAAAACACCAAAAGAAAAAGGGAGGAGAATGTACACAAAATAATTTCACTAACAAGAAATCAAGCAAAAACAAGAATCATCAATTAATGGTCATTAATATCCCTCAATGTCAACGGCTTCAATTTGCCTATAAGACACAGACTAGCACAGAATGGATACAAAGACAGAACCCTTCCTTCTGCTGCATACAAGAAACACATCTCGACATCAAGGACAGATGTTACCTCAGAGTAAAGGGTTGGGAAAAGATCTTCCAATCAAACGGTCCCAAGAAACAAGCAGGTGTAGCAATCCTAATATCTAACAAATTAGACTTCCAATTTAAATCAATCGAAAGAGATGAAGAAGGACACTTCATATTCATCAAAGGAAAAGTACATCAAGATGAAGTCTCAATTTTAAACATCTATGCCCCAAATACAAAGGCACCTACATTCGTGAAAGAAACATTACTAAAGCTCAAAATGCACATAAAATCTCACACACTAATAGTAGGAGACTTCAACACTCCACTCTCACCGCTAAACAGGACCTCCAGACAGAAACTTAATAAAGAAACAAAAGAACTAATAGAAGTTATGACCCAACTATGTTTAACAGACATCTATAGATCATTCCACCCAAATACAAAGGGATATACCTTATTCTCGGCACCACAAGACACAGCAATTCCACTCTTAGGCATATATCCAAATGAGGCAAATTCATACAGTCACAGGATGATGACTAGGATTAGGGTTAGGTTTAGGTTTAGGATTAGGAATAGTGTTAGGGAAGGGTTAGGCTTAGGGTTAGCGTTACTGTTAGAGTTAGGCTTTGGGTTAGAGTTAGGGTTAGGGTTTGAGTTATGTTTAGAGTTAGGGTTAAGGTTAGGGTTAGGTTTAGGTTAGGGTTATCGTTAGCATTAGGGTTTGGGTTATGTTTAGGGTTAGGATAGGGTTACAGTTAAGATTAGAGTTAGGGTTAAGGTTAGGCTTAGGGTTATAGTTAGGTTTAGGGTTAGGGTTAGGTTTAGGGATAGGTTAGTGTTAGGGTTATGGTTAAGATTAGGGTTAGAACTAGGTTTAGGGTTAGGTTTGGGGTTAGGGTTAGGATTATAGTTAGGTTTAGGCTTAGGTTTGGGTTTAGGGTTAGGGTTAGGATTAGGTTTTGTGTTAGGATTAGTGTGTGGCTTATTGAAAACTAAGGATACAATACTGTCTGAGAATCTATAAGCATAACTTGTTGAAAACGACTGATACAACACGGTGTGAGAAACTACACGTCTACCTCTTTGAAGACAAATGATACAACACTGTGTGAGAAACTACACGTGTAACTTCTTGAAAACTAACTATACAACACTGTGTGAGAAACAACACGTGTAACTTATTGAAAACTAATGAAACAACACTGTGTGAGAATCTATAAGCGATACTTCTTGAAAAGCATCATTACAACACTATATGAGGAACTACTTGCGTATCTTCTAGAAAACTAATCATAACGCTGTGTGAGATTCTACCCGTATATCTTATTGAAAACTAATGATACAACGCTGTGTGAGAATCTATAAGCAAAACTTCTATCTACGTAACTTCTTGAAATCTAACGACACAACTCTGAGTTCCAAACAGAATGCATAACTTCTTGAAAACTAACAAAATAACTCTGTGTGAGAAACTTCAGTAGTATCTTCTGGCAAACTAACGATACAACACTGTCTGAGAATCTACATGTGTAACTTATTGAAAATAAATGATACAACACTGGGTGAGAATCTACACGTGTAACTTATTGAAAATTAAGATACGAAACAGTCTGAGAATCTACAAGTGTAAATTATTGAAAATTAACTATACAAAACTGTCTGACAATCTACAAATGTATCTTATTGAAAAGAAAGGGTACAGCACTGTATTTGAATCTACATGCATCCCTTCTTGAAAATAAAGGACACAACATTGTTTGAGAATCTACACGTGTAAATTATTGAAAATTAAAAATACAATACTACGTGTAAAGAATTGAAAACTAATGGTAAAATGCTGTGTAAGAATCTATAAGCATAATTGCTTGAATACTAAGGATACAACACTGTCTTGAGATTCTACACAGGTAATTCCTTGAAAACAAACATTACAACACTGTCTTAAAAATCTACACGTGCAACTTTTTGAAAACTAATGATATAACACTCTGTGAAAAACTACAAGTGTATCTTATTGAGAAGTAACGATACAACCCTGTGTTTGAATCTATATGCGTAACTTCTTGAAAATAAAGGACACAACACTGTCTGAGAATCTACATGTGTATCTTCTTGAAAACTAATTATACTAGAAACATTATTAGAACTTAAATCTCATCTAAAGCCCCACACAGATATAGTGGGAGATTTCAACACACCACACTCACCACTAGACAGGAATACCAGACAGAAACTCAACAAAGAAGCAAAGGGTCTAATAGAAGTAATGAACCAACTGGGATTAACAGACATCTATAGAACATTTCATCCACATAAAAAAGAGTAAGCCTTCTTCTCAGCACTACATGGAACCTTCTCAAAAATCGACCACATATTTAGAAACATATCAAACCTCAGCAGCTACAAAAATCTCGAATAACTCCATGCATCTTATCAGACCACCATGCTTTAAAATTAGAATTCAACAACAACACAAATTGCAGAAAACCTACTAACTCATGGAAATTGAATAATGCTCAACTGCACCATCCCTGGGTCAAAGAGGAAATTAAAAAAAGAAATTAAAGACTTCCTTGAATTCAATGAGAATGAAGACACAACATAACCAAACCTGTGGGACAGTATGAAAGCAGTGCTATGGGGAAGTTCATAGCACTAAGTGCCCACATGAAGAAACTGGAGAAAAGTTTTACTAGAGAATTAACAGCACAGCTGAAAGCTCTAGAACACAAAGAAGCAAACTCCCCCAGGAGGAATAGATGTCAGAGTGGATAGAGAAAATGTGGTATATTTACACAATGGAGTACTATTCAGCAGAAAAAAAACAATGGAATCCTGAGATTCCCAGACAAATGGATGACACTAGAAGAAACCATCCTGAGTGAGGTAACCCAGTCACAAAAAGAGAAACACGGCATGTACTCTCTCATATATGGATTTTAGACATAGATCTGGGGAGTGCCAGCCTACAATCCCATGGCCAGAGAGTCTGGGAAACAGAAACTTCATTTAGTGGCTGATCGAAGAAGAGGCACATGCTCTCAGTTAAGTATTGAGCTGAACTCAAGAAATCCAGTAACAGAGAGGGAAGACTGATGATCAAAGGGATTAAGACTGGGATGGTTTAACCCCCAGAAACAGCTGACCTGACAAACGTTAACTCTTGATTCCCAGGCATCAGGCTGGGTATCCAGCATTGGACTGATCAAGACCCCCTGAATGTGAGTGTCAGTGAGGAGGTCTAAGTAATCTATTGATCCTTGGGCAGCAGATCAGTACCCATCCTGAGTATACACACAGAATTTGGACTCCCATCCAACAATGTGAGGTGCACTCTCACCTTGAACTCTTGGGGAAGGGTCTAGGCCCTGCCTTATATGAAATGACAGACTAGGGACACCACCATGGAGGGCCTCACCCTCCCTGGGGAAATGAGGGGATAATGGGGGGTTGGGGGAGGGCACGGGAGGAGGGAGGGAAAGGGTGAGGGACCTGGAACTGACTTGTGAAGCAACCTTGCTTCTTATCTAAATTTAAACTGAAAAATAAATAAAAAATAAATAAAAATTATGTAAATGAGTACTTGTATGTAAAATTCTCAAAAATAAAATAATAAAATTATAAAAAGAAAAAAATTAATGATACAATGCTGTGTGAGAATCTATAAGCGTAACTTCTTGAGAACTAATGATACAACACTGTCTGATAAGCTATACGTGTAATTTATTGAAAATTAACCATAAAACAATGTGTGAGTATTTACAAGTGTAACTAATTGAAAATTAACGAAACAATACTGCCTGAGAATCTACATGTAAACATATTGAAAACTAATGATACAACACTGAGTGAGTGTCTATATAGGCACGTTCTTGAAAAGTAACCATACAACGCAGTGTGAGAATCTCCAAGTGTAACTTATTCAAAATTAATGATACAACACTTTCTGAGAATAACCACGTGTATCTTATTGAAAACATACAACACTGTGTTAGAAACAAAAAGTGTAACTACTAGAAAACTAACGATACAAAACTGTTTGAGAAACTACATGTCTAACTACTTGAAAACTAATGATACAACACTGTGTGAGCTACTACATGTGTATCTACGTGAAAACTAATGATACAACACTGTCTGAGATCTATAAGTGTAACTACTTGAAAAATAATGATACAAAACTGTCTGAGAATCTACACGTGGAACTAATTGAAAATTAACAAAACAACACTGTCTGAGAATCTACATGTGTAACATATTGAAAACTATTGACACAACACTGTGTGAGAAACTATAAGCGTAACTTCTTGAAATCAAATGATACAACACTGAGTTCTAAACTGAATTCATAACTTCTTGAAAACTAACAAATCACTCTGTGTGAGAAACTACATTAGTAACTTCTGGAAAACTAACGATACGACACTGTCTGAGAATCTACACGTGTAACTTCTTGAAAACCAATGATACAACACTGTGTGAGAAACTACATGTGTAACTACTTGAACAATAATGATACAGCACTCTCTGAGACTCTACACGTGTAACTTATTGAAAATTAAAGATACAACACCTTGTTAGAATCTACACATGTAACATATTGAAACCTAATGATACAACACTGTGTATAATCTATAAGCGTAAATTCTTGAAAACTAATAATACAACACTGTCTTTAGAATCAACACGTGTAACTTCTTGAAAACTAATGGTACAACACTGAGTATCTATATACGTATGTTCTTGAAAACTAATCATACAACACAGTGTGATAATCTCCACGTATAACTTACTGAAAATTAATGGTACAACACTGTTTGAAAATCTACACGTGTAACTTATTGAAAACTAACCATACAACACTGTGCTATAAACTACAAGTGTAACTACTTGAAAGCTAACGATACAACACTCTCTGAGAATCTACACGTGTATTTTATTGAAAAGTAATGATACAAAACTGTGTTTGAATTTATATGTGTACCTTCTTGAAATTTAAGGACACAGCACTGACTGAGAATCTGAACGTGTACCTTATTCAAAACAAACGACACAACACAGTGTGAGAAACTACATATGTATCTACTTGAAAACTAATGATACAACACTGTGAGAATCTACACTTGTATCTTATTGAAAAGTAAGGATACAACACTGTTTTTGAATCTATATGAGTAACTTCTTGATATAAAGGACACAACACTGTCTGAGAATCTGCACGTGTAACTTCTTGAAAACTAATGATACAACACTGTATGAGAAATTACATGTGTAACTTCTTGAAAACTAATGATTCAACACAGTTTGAGAAACTACATGTGTAACACTTGAAAACTATTGATACAACACTGTGTGAAAAACTACATGTGTAACTACTTGAAAACTAATGATACAACACTGTCGAGAATCCGCACGTGTAACTTATTGATAAAGAACAAAACAACACTGAGTGAGTATCTACGTGTGTAACTTATTGAAAATTAACAATACAACACTGGATGAGTATCTACATGTGTAACTACTTGAAAACTAACGATACAACACTGTGTGAGAAACTACATGTGCAACTACTTGAAAAGTAATGATACAACACTATCTGAGAATCTACACTTGTATCTAATTGAAAAGTAATGATACAACACTGTGTGAGAATCTACACGTATAACTTCTTGAAAACTAATGATACAACACAGTGTGAGAATCTACATGTATATCTCCTTGAAAACTAATGAATAAAATTAACAATACAACACTGAAGGAGAATCTATAAGAGACACGTGTAGATTCTCACAGTGTTGTTTCGTTACTTTTCAAGTAGTTACGCATGAAGTTTATCACACTGTGCAGTATCATTAATTTTCAATAAGTTACTCGTATAGTTTCTCATACAGTTTTGTATCGTTAGTTTTCAAGATGTTAAAAATGTAATTTCTCACACAGAGTTATTTCATTAGTTTTCAAGAAGATATGAATGTAGATTCTCAGACAGCATTCTATCTTTAGTTTTCAAAGTTGCGCTTATAGATTCTCACACCATGTTGTATCATTAGTTTTCAAGAAGTTACAGATATAGATTCTCAGACAGTGTTGTATCGTTACTTTTCAAGAAGTTACACTTGTAGATTCTCCCAAAGGGTTGGATCATTAGTTTTCAATAAGTTACACGTGTAGAATCTCACACAGTGTTGTATCGTTAATTTTCAATAAGATACACGTGTACATTCTCACACAGTGTTGTATCATAAGTTTTCAAGAAGTTACGCATATAGTTTCTCAGACAGGGTTGTATCATTGTTTTTCAAGAAGTTACGAGTATAGATTCTGAAACAGTGTTCTATTGGTAATTTTTGAGAATTTACACATGTAGGTTCTCAACCCTAACCGTAACCCTAAACCAACCCTAATCTTAAACCTAACTCTAAACCTACACTAATCCTAACTCTAACCCTAACCGTAACACTAAACCTAACCCTAACACTAGCCCTTAGCCTAACCCTAACCCTAAGCCTAACTCTAACCCTAACCCTAACCCTAACCCTAACCCTAACCCTACCAGTTAGGTTTCAAGTGCTTACGCCTGGAGTTTTGCAGAGTTTTTTTACAGTTAGTTTTCAATAAGTTACGCCTATAGATTCTCACACACTGTTGTATCATTACTTTCATGGAATTACACACGAAGTTTCTCATAGAGTTTTATATAGTTTTTTTACTAGAAGTTACGCATGTAGATTATCACACTGTGTTGTTCCGTTAATTTTCAAGAAGTTACGCTTATAGATTCTCACACAGTGTTGTATCGTTTGTTCTCAAGATGTTATACATGTAGTTTTTCACATTGTGCTGTATCGTTAGTTTTCAATACACACACACATAAACACACACACACACTAGAAATTAAATAATTTAAAATTAGTAAAACAGAATTTCACTCTAATTTTCAGATTTGAAATAGGGGCTGAAATACATGTTTACAAATTTTATGTAAAACAACAAAACAACTCACTTTTATTGATTTATTTATTTTTGGTTTTACGAGACAGGGTTTGTCTGTATTGTTTTGGAGGCTGCTGGTCCAGCCTGGCCTTGAACTCACAGAGACCAACATGCCTCTGCCTCCCGAGTGCTGGGATTAAAGGCATGTGCCACCACCGCCCAGAACAACTCACTTTTAACCATCTGCTTCTGTCTAGAACTTGAAACTGGATATCCAAAATAGCTGTGCAAGTCTGGGATGAAGATCCTCCGTGCAGCTCTCCCCAGCCTTGATGTCTGCTAAACAGATTTTGGCTGTTTTTACAAATATTCTTTATATTGATAGAAAATGGTCAAGAGAAACAGTTCACTTCTGTTACTAGTTAGTCATAGAGCCTACTGCCTATAGCACAAATTGTAAGCTGCAGAAAATTTGTTCATTATTTTTCCAGTGGGTTTTAATTGAATGTCCAAATAGGAAGTTTCTCTGCTCTAGTAGTTTCCTACACAATCTTAATCTTGTTGGGTTTATAAAAATTAAAACGTGGACAGTGGTCATTTAAAGCCTCTTGTACAAGGAACAAACAAGTCTAATGATGGTATAGGTACTTTGCTAAGGTCATAACAGCACTTACTTTCATTCCAGGTGTGATGGTCTAGGGCAGTCCTGTGATCCCTGGTGGTTGAGGCAGGATGATGTGAGGTTCAGTGTCCATATGGTCTGCAAAAAGAGATCAAGTCAAGACTGGCATATTTGATGAGAACTCTGTAACAAAATTTTACATTTTAAAATGCACTACGTACATTAGGAATGAGCTCAGTGGCACAGCAGAGTGGGAGATACCCTGAATTCAACCCCCAGATCTAAACACAAAAGAAAAACAAAAAAAGCCAGAAAGATCAAAACAAATTAATAGGGTGCCCATTTTGATTTTCATACTACATCATTGAAATTTGGTGTAAATGGAATTGTCTTCTACATAAGTGCCAGGGAGGTAAGCGCAGGTTAGTGAATTATACTAGTTGACTAGAAGTGGAGGGAACTAAAGAATGGCCTCATTGACTGAAGAATAGTCAGAAAGTACACCATCTACAACCGGCGTGCAGGGGCTCCTACAAGCTCCGGTTTCCCAGTTCTGCCTTTCTGGGGTTCTAGAAGAAGCCCTGTAGATGTCAGGGATCTAAAAAAGTTCAGGGGACCTCCTCAGATGCATGCTAGTGTCTCTGAAGCTTCAGGATTCACTGATGAGTGCTTAGTGTGCTGTTTCTGTCCTGCAGATCTATTCAGACCCATGGGTTTGTTGCCTTGTGTGGGGTGTTTCCTTATACAGATGTCTTTGTGTGGGAGATGTCTGTGTCTGTGTGTGTGTGTGTGTGTGTGTGTGTTACAGACACACACAGTCTCTGTTTTCTTGTGGGAAACCATCAAGTCTACTGAAACTATTGCTATTTCCCCTCTATTCTGAAATAAATGTCTCAAACGCTAAATGAAATTTTTGTGATTCAATGAAATAAAAGCTAGAGAAGAACAGAGTGTGCTGTCCTTGCTGATGTTTCTGGTGCTTTGCTGTTGCAGTTTATTCTTCTGCAGGAGCCCCTGAGAACCCTTTTGACTCAGCGCATCACACATATCAGATTTCCAGAGCATCTTGCCAATGGATTTAACAAAAACTGCTTCTTTAAGAAAGATTATTGGAATGGAGATGTAGCTTATGGGGCATGGTAGCAAGAGGAGGGAGTGTATACTACGGGTCAGGGAGAGAAAGAGGAGTGGAGGAGAAGAGGAGGAAGAAGAAATGGAGGCAGAGGAGGCAGGGATAGGGGAGAAAGAGGATAAGAAAGAGGAGATTCCATTACCTGGGAGAAAGAGGCAAGGAATTACAAAATTTGAAGGCAGCCTCAGCTATGTAATGAGCTCAAAGTAATCTCGGCTACATAGGGAGAGTTTCCTAGAAAACTTGTGTGCTATTAATGTAGCTCAGTGGTAGAGTTCATGACTAAACCTATACTGTCTGTAAATCTATGAGGAATAAAAGAGAACTCTATTATCAAGTGAGAAGTCCTGCTCCGAGTGTGCTGTGTGAAAAGTATAAATATTTGTATCTTTCTACAATGTTAGAATGCATCAATTAACAGCAGATTCAATTTCTATTTAGTTTCATTGGCTATGATTTGGCTTGTTAGCTGGCCTGATTATTGGTAGTCATAGGTTCCCTCATTCTACATTAATTGCTAATATTGACTTGCAGATCATACACAATAATACACTGCTATGTATTTTACAGAATGATTTAGAAAGGGGATAATGAGACTGCAGAGAAGAGAGGTGCTGCACTAACAGAGGGAGAGATATGATGCAGGTGTCCAGGAATAGTCCATAGCGGAAGGTTGATGCAGGTGTCCAGGAATAGTCCATAGCGGAAGGTTGATGCAGGTGTCCAGGAGTAGCCCACTGCAGAAATATGATGCAGGTGTATAGGAACAGTCTGTAGAGGCCAGAGGAGAAATCTTAGCCAAGCAATGGTACAGAGATATTAATGTCAGATGTCAAACTCAGGTACTAACAGAAGACCACAGGCACAGCATAAAGTGGACGGTAATGTCATGGGCAGAAGTTGACCTCAAGTTTGGGGCAGAGGCCGGAGTGCTTTTCTGTCTCTTCTGAATGAGTCTGATGACAATTGACTGGGAGACCAGTCAGCTTGCCTTTCTTGTTTTGGTCTAGGGGTATTCCTTTTATGCCCAGAGATAAGGAGAAGGGTGAAATTGATCAGTGAATGACCCAGTGTTCATCATAATATCTTATATCTTTTTAAGTGTCCTTAATGCTTAGCACAAATGACCAGTCTGTGCCTCCTAATGAGCTGTAAACAGAATGTAGTCTCAGTCTTTCTTTCACTCAAAATGGGATATCACTGGTAAAGTCTTCAGATTTATAAAATGGAGTCACTTCAACTGGACACAGCACTAGCTGGTTATTCATAGAGTACACAGTAACTCAGGATAGGCTGGGCCTATTCTCCTGAGTACCACTACACCATACAATAACGTAACATGCAAAATTAAGGAGAAGCCACACTTTCAGATTCTCTGAACATGTCATGTGTTGGTGAAAAATACACACATTTTGGCATCATCTAAATCCCTTATAAAATGATCACTCTTGATTTTCCCACTTTTCTTTAGTGTCTATCCAACTTCTCTTCTAAAAAGTTTAGTACAATTATTTCTTTTTCTGCTTTGGTCTACACATTGAATTGACTATTAACTTCTGGTCATTTATTCACCAACTTTCTTTATTCTTCAAGCTCCAGCCTCATGATTTCCCTACTACGCAATCTCTCCAGAGTTCTAACCTGCTTACCCTCTCTTCAGATAACCGTGGAACCTACTTGCAGGCAAATCTCTTTAGATTTTACCTGTAGCTCTCCAAGCTTGTCAAAGCTAATCTTCTGAAGAATTATATCCCATATGTCTTTAGAAGAGGCATACTTATCAGGAAGTAGAGGAAGCTGAAACTTCCAGTTGTGTCATGAGCATGGCTTCTTGAATTGTCCCAGTATCTTTCAGCTAATTTTATCTCTGTGTTCATTGCTAATTTTCCCTCTGCACTGGGCATCGAACTCAGTTCTTGGTGCATGGTAAATACACATTCTACTGCCAATCTTTCCATCTAGTCCTACAATTTTAATTGGTCTTCTGTGGGTTGAAGGAGAGAAGCAAGTTCTTTGCATGCAAAAGTGTCAAAGTCTGTAGCAGGAAAACAGAACAGAGATGCATTTTGGTGAAATTGAGCTCATAGGTTGCAGTTGAGACTGGAAGTGGACCAGTCTGAGAACACTGGATGGAGAGGAGCTCTGAGCTTCCATCATCCATCCATATACCCTTCAGTGTGGAGTCTGAAACCAAAGCCAGAACATACAGTATCAAGACTGAAAACCAGCGGAACAGTGAACATGCTCTGCAGTCTACATACGGATCATTGCTTCCTAGGTTGGGTAAAACTACTGCCAAAATCACTGGCCTCTAAACTACACAGACAGGGGCAACTCATAGGCAATTGGGATGAAATATAATGGTTGAAACAGGATCAGACACATCAATGACTGCGCACTGAGGAAGCATGTGGTCACAGATGGGTTTGTGATGAGTGGAGTCACTTTTCAATTCACATAAGTGAATTGAGAAGCCAGTGCTGCTTCCTGAAGGATAACAGAACAGACACATTTACTGTGCACATGCTATGGTTATAACATTACTCTAAACTCTTTGTCTGACTTACTTTGTGTAACATGAAACAGTTTTATGCATTAACCATTATATTCAATTGACAGCTTAAGAAAACTGACATCAAAACAAGTCAAATGGCATGCCGAGAGATTCCTGATCAGCAGTGCAATTACCTTCCCAAACTAAGTGGTCTGACACTAGGGAGCACGCTTTGCATCAGTCCTATGATGCTGAAATACAATTTTGATGAAGTAAAAACACACAGTGTGCATGCACTCTCACACAACCAAATACAAATGAGTGCAAGTGAGATTAACATATATCATTCTCAGTCCCACTTTCCATTCACCAATCTTCTGAGCTCTCACAGCCACATTAGCAGAGAGAAGCAGCAGAATTTCACATTCAACAAAAGTGTTATTGGAGAGTAATTCAATCTTCTGAACTGTTTCTGGTGTTCACTATGCAGGACACATTGACAAGTTTTGGAAATATCTTAACCTCAACCCTAACTCCAGCCTAACCCTAAAACTAATGTAACCTTATTCTTTCCCTTAACCCTGACCCTAATGCTATCACTAACACCAAACCTAAACCAAACAGTGACAGGATCTCTGTGTTCCAGAAGTCACCTAAGTGGAATAATAACCCACCAAGTGGGAGAACACTTGGTCTAAGGAGAAAAGACGATAATGTGGCAAAATTGCATGGTGACACTTCCTGCATCTCAATTGCCAAATTTTCATGTACTTTACCAGGATACCCAACATTGGTTCTCTTCTCAAACAACCAAATGAAAAGAGAGACATAGTTCCAGAGTGACTGTAGACTTCTGAGGGAAAATATAAGACTAAAAGTAAAATAGCTGATGAAGTGGATTATCTCCAGTAAGTTTTCATTTATAATAGTTCATGCCTTTCAGCCTACACTTATAGTAAACTTGTGTGTTGGAACCTGTGATCCTGTCGTGCCTACTGCTGTCTTTGTCTTTTTATTCTAAGGGTGTGAAAATGCTCTGATGTATGGAGCTCTGCATATAGGAGAGCGGGTGCAGAGACAGACTGAAGTTAGCTTTTCTAGGATAATGTTGCTGTGCTTGTCTTACAGACAATGGGATTATTCAATGACTTAAATGAGAACATGGTTTAATTATATTTTAGGGAGGGGAACAACTTTGAGGGGAATGTGTTCTGTATTAAAAAGGTACAAAGCTTCACAGAGACAAAAGTAGCAGGAATAGAGAGGAGACACCAGTGGCCGGGAGAGTGAGAAGGTCATCTGACTTTCCAGGCTCCTAAAAGGCATCCCTGTGGCTCCTCAAGTCAGTTCCTTGAGAAAGGTAATGTTGTATGACGAAGCAAGTAGGACCATAGGTGATAATGCAGATTAAGATTGAGATATGTAAAACAAACCTTCACATAATTATAGTGAACTAATATGATAATTGATAATAAATGTACATCAGCAAAATTACATGTAAAATATTGCTTTCAAGCATCAACTCAAGAGCTGGGAGACAGACAGATCAGCAGAAAATAGCTTCTATTTATCTGAAAGAGAGCTCTGCTCCAGGTTCAAGCAGGCAGCTGGGCCTCCAAGCCCAGGGAATCTGATGTCCTCCTCTGTTCTGGCCTCCTTGCGTATTGAGCTACTATGGACAATCCCCTCTCTCGTCTCTCAGACACACAGATAAACATAATTAAAAATATAAGGAAAATTTAGTATATATACAAAAGTATATTTGTTAAAATTAAATGCATATATATATATATATATATATATATTTCAACCTTACTCAGATGCTATGTTAATAGCTGACTCCCCAAAACCTCATTCCAGGAACACAGAGTAGATGTATTAATATTGATTCATATACAGCGAACCAACAGCCAACTAAATGGACAGAAACTCAACACAATTCCTCTAAGATCAGGAACAAGACAAGTTTGTCCACTCTCTCCATACTTGTTCAATATTGTACTTGAAGTTCTAGCTAGAGCAATATGACAACAAATGGAGAACAAGGGGATACAAATTGTAAAGGAAGAGGTCAAACTTTCACTATTTGCAGATGATATGAAAGTTTACATAAGTGACCCAAAAATTCTACCAGGGAACTCCTGCAGCTGATACTTTCAGCAAAGTGACAGGATACAAGGTCAACTGAAGAAAATCAGTAGCCCTACAATTTACAGACGATAAAAGGGCTGAGAAAGAAATCAGAGAATCATTACCCTTTACAATAGCCCCAAACAACATAAAATACCTTGGGGTAATGCTAACCCAACAAGTGAAAGACCTGTATAGCAAGAACTTTGAGTCTTTAAAGAAAGAAATTAAAGAAGACACCAGAAGGTGGAAAGATCTCTCATGCTCTTTGACAGGTAGTATCACCATAGTAAAAATGGCAATCTTACCGAAATACAGATTTAAATACAGATTTAAATACAGATTTAAAGCAATCCCCATTAAAATCCCAGAAAATTCTTCAAAGTCCTTGAAAGAACAATAATCAATTTTTCATGGAAAAAAAGAATCATGATAGCAAAAACAACCTTATTCAATAAAGAAACATCTGGAGGCATTGACATCCCTGACTTCAAGCTCTATTATGGAGCTACACACCTGAAAGCAGCTTGGTATTGGCACAAAAATAGACAGGTAGACCAACGGAGTCGAATTGAACACCCTGATATTAACCCATACATGTATGAACGTCTGATTTTCAACAAAAAACTAAAATTATACAATGGATAAAAGAAAGCATCTTCAACAAATGGTACTGGCATAACTGGATGATGGCATGTAGAAGAATGCTGATAGATACATGCCTATTCACCATGCATGAAACTTAAGTCCAAATGGATCAAAGACCTCAACATAAATCCAGCCACATTGAACTTTTTAGAAGAGAAAGTGGGATACACCCTTGAACAAATTGGTACAGGAGACCATGTCCTGAACATAACTCCAGTAGCATGGACACTATGATAGACAACTCATAAATGGGACCACCTGAAACTGAGAAGCTTCTGTAAGGCAAAGGACACAGTCAGCAAGACAAAAGGAAACCCACAGATTGGGAAAAGATATCCAGTAACCCCAACATCTGACAGAGGGCTGATCTCCAAAATTTACAAAGAACTCAAGAAGCAAGTCTCCAAAACACGTAAGGATCCAATCAAAAAATGGGGTACAACTAAATGGAGAATTCTCAATAGAGGAGACTAAAATGGCTGAGAGATATTTGAGAAAGAGCTCAACATCCCTAGCCATACGGGAAAAACAAATCAAAACAACTCTGAGATGCCATCCTGTCAGAATGGCTAAAAACAAAAACACCAAATACAGTTTTGCTGGAGAGGATGTGGAGAAAGGGGAACACTCCGCCACTGCTGTTGGAAGTGATGACTTCTACAGCCACTTTGGAAATAAGTATGGAGATTCCTCAGGAAAATGGGAATCAGTCTACCACAAGACGCAGCGATTCTTCTCTTAGGCACATACCCAAAAGATACACATTCATACTACAAGGATGTTTGTTCTACTATGTTCATAGTAGCATTATTTGTAATGGCCAGAATCTGGAAGCAACCTAGATGCCCCTCAACTGATGAGTGGATAGAGAAAATCTGGTACATTTACACAATGGAGTACTATTCAGCGGGGAACAAATACAATGGAATCTTGAACCTTGGAGGCAAATGGATGGCACCAGAAGAAACCATCCTGAATCAAGTAACCCAGTCACAAAAGAGAAACATGGTATGTTTCTCATACTCATTTATGGATTTTAGACATGAATCAGGAGAGTGCTAGCATGCAATCCCACTGCCAGAGTGTCTAGGAAACAGAACCTTCATCAAGCGACTGATGAAAGCAGAGGCAGATACCCACAGACAAACAATGAACTGAACTCCTGGAATCCAGTGTCAGAAAGAGAGAATTGATTAGCAAAGGAGTTAAGAGTGGACTAGTTTAATCCACAGAAAAAGTTGACCTGTACAAGGGGGAACTCTTGTACTCCAGATTGATGACTGTGTGAAAAGCATGGGACTGACACAGACCGCCTGAATGTGGGCTTCAGTGAGGAGGCCTAGGTAATCTATCGGGCCGTGGGTAGTATTTATCGCTGGTGTACAAGTAGACTTTGAGTGCACATGCCACAATATGGGAGGCTCTTTCAGCCAGGACACTTGAGGGAGGACCTAGGCCCTGCCCTGGATGAAATGTCAGTCACTGGAGATCCACCATGGGAGGACCTCACCCTCTCTGGGGATCGGAGTGGGGATAGGGTGGGGAACTGAGGGACCTGGTGAGGAGGGCAGGAGAGGAGGAGAGGGAGAGGGAGCTGGGATTGACATGTGAAACAAGATTCTTTCTCACCTAAATAAAAAAAGTAAAAATCCAAAACAAACAAACAAACGAAAATGAAATGTGTGTCTTTGATAAGCCATGAAACCGAAGAAGGATGAGGTTAAATAAGTGGAAAATAGGTAAATATTCAGCATCTTGGAAACAGCCTCTAGATCCCCTGACTTCACAATGCACTTTCTCTGCTCATCCCCAGAGAACTGCCAGGACAGAGCCGTTTGACAGTGATGTTCAAGAACTATGCCTGAGTTGCACCATTTCTCTCTTCCATTAAGTACCACTATAACTCTTATTCTGACCCTCATAAAGGTCGCTGAAGGGACCGCGACATTTTATTTTAGAAGGCAATGATACTCTCATCTAATTCTATCCAACAAAGTCTTCCTTGTCTCCTTGTCTGGAGCCACTGTTCTAGTGTAAACCCTCGATTTCCTTTAACTCTTCCATGTCTCTACGAAAACACTTCAATCTCTCTTGTATTGCTATAGTATCTGCATATAAATATCAGCCTGCAAATTTGAACACTGCAG
Organism: Mesocricetus auratus; assembly: GCF_017639785.1. NCBI lineage: Eukaryota > Metazoa > Chordata > Mammalia > Rodentia > Cricetidae > Mesocricetus > Mesocricetus auratus. The sequence continues at coordinate 28,460 of NW_024430484.1, forward strand.
TCATTTTGAGTTGGTTTTGATTAGATTTTTTGAGGTTGTTTATAGACATGATATATATATATATATACATATTTTTTAATTATAGCATGACTTTTAAATATTGCTTATGGAGCTGGAGAGATGACTCAGCAGTTAAGAGCACTTGCTGCTATTTCAAAGGACCCAAGTTGAGTTCCCAGCACCCACATGACAACTGCCAGTAACTCTAACTTCCGGGGATCTGATGCCCTTGTCTGACCTCTGTGGGTACTTACAGACATGTGTACACAGATACATGAGTTTCCTCAGAAATAAAAATAACTTTCTGCATGTTGCTCATGTTTTCATTGCATTGTGTATGTGATTGCAGCAGGTTTTCTCTACTTAACAGTTATGCTAGGGCCTGGGCGAACAGGTGAGTAAATATTATCTTGCTAAAAGTACCTTCTTTAACATCATACTTCCTAATTTTTATTCTCCTTTGGGTGACATCTTGCTAAAGACATCCAGGAATCCTGAAAATGTCTACTGCAGAACAGGAGACATTGAAGGCAACAATGCATAATCAAAGAGAAAAATATCACATACTCAGATTCCCCAAGATGCTGTCATGTCTAGAAGAAACAAATCAAATATTTTCACGAGGCTACACCTGAAAACACAAGGTATTATTTACTCAGAAGTTGAAAATCAAAGGCATGCTTTTGGCACCTGTGGAATTAACTTAGTTACTTTAGCTGCTGCTGAGATAAAATATCCCCATGAAAAGGAAATCAAGGGATAAAGGGAAGACTTCCACTCAAAGCTGAAGGTATAGTTACCATGGTGGGAATGTCATAGCAGCAGGAACTTAAGAGAGCTGGTTACATTGCCTCTGCAATTAGGAAGCAGTGGATCATGAAGGCTATCGCTCAACTGGATTTCCCCATCTTTCTAAGGGAAGGTCCTATCCACAGGCAAAATGGACCTTGCCACGTCAATCAACCTCTCTAGGTTCACCCTCCCATTCCGTACCCACCCAACATTATATACTCATTCTTTTTAAGCCTATTTAATTCGAATAGGTTGATATACTATCAGGTGTCTAGTGATCTACTGAAGTGTGTCCCACGTACTAGATGTCAGACCCTTAAGAAAATTAACTCCCCAACTTAGTTCTGAACCATTTTAGGTTGAATCAGAGAAGACAGCAAGGAAACTGATTTACATGCTTGGATAGTGTTGATGATTGACCTGGTTTCAAACGATCCTGAATTTGTTCTGTAGTCACTCAAGATCACTAGATTAAAGGCTGAGCTTCAATCTGACATTGGTTTTGACCATCAGTTCCTAGACCACACTGATAGGCTTCTAACAGTGTTTATTGATCTTTCCCGGTGGCATTGGGGAATTGAAGCTGAAATCAAAGAGAAACAGATATGAGGCCTCCCCTCAATTCCAATGTAACTGCATTGGCATGTGTCTTGGGGATTGTACCTATTTTCTATACCACCTGCATTGATTTATATTTTGTTCTAAGTAAAATGTAACATCTGAACTTTGGATTTCATTAGATATGGCATCACCATACTGCAGATGTCCCTGTTGATTTTGAGCCACTATTACATCAGGTGTCTTTATATGGAACTACCAGCCCTGATCAACAATTAACTGGTGTTACTTATCAATACTCCCATTAATATTTATTCTCAGAAGTTAGCTGAGCATTCTGCCTCAGAGCTACACTCTAGGTCATAGCCTTAGATGTTATCTTACAACTTTTTTCTTTAACTGTAGCCTGATCTATGTCTTCTTGTTCAGCTATAAGTCGTTCACTTCACATTAGAGTCTGTTATACCTCCTTCACTGATTTAGAAGCACACCCTCATATTCATGTGTGTAGACAGTGCTATTGCAGATATACATAACTACATTTGTGCCACTAAAGAGACAAGAAGGTCATGGTAGTATTGTTCAAAACTTCAAATCATTGAGCAGTACATGAACTACAACATAAAATAATATCATGTATATACTGTCATACTTATCTAAGACAATACTTTCTGATTTGAGATCTGTATATTTTCCTGAATGTATATTATATTATAATTAAAACATTATTAAAATCATAGCCCCTATAGTTCAGAACCTTGCTACTTCATTTGGGTGCTATAAAGTCATAAATAATACACATTATTTTTCTTGGACATTAATATGCTTCCACTCAAGTAATGTTATCTTGTGGATAGATAATGCCAAAATGTATGGCTGCACTCCTGGCATCATCAACCTACTTGTCAACCTGGCCTCCTGCACATTATGATCACCACAATTCCTTGTTTTCTGTCTCTAATATCTTGAGTCTATTCCTTCCTTTTCCCCAGAAGCCTTCATACTCCTTACTACCTCATGTCTTTTCCTGGACAATGACAGTAGCTATAATATCTGTCTTCACAGCAACTAGATTTTACATACAGTATAAATATAGCTTCATTAAGTCACCACATTCAGTAATGACACTCCATTGTTAATGCTGTTAACATCTCTCAGTGGAGAGCACTTGGATTCAAATATAAGGCTCTTAGCTAAGGAACTTCTACAGTGACTCATGTTTGGAAATCCTTTCCCCCAAGTTCAGGATACTTGTTTGGTTTTTTCTTGCCCTTTACGGACCTTTAACATCTTAGAATACAGTCTATGAGATGCATTCCTAATTATTTCCTGAACATAAACCTGAGCCTGGAAAATTCCCAATCCAGAAACACTCTTGCTTCAAGTCATTATTCAGAGGAACCATGTTGTGGCAGGGTGCTATATCACTTAGAGTGAGATAAGGAATGTGAACAGAAATGGATTTATACTCTTGTTCCTGGATTGGGGGGGAGCAGGGCAAGATCTACACATATTAACTGAGACTTTAGTAACTCAATGGTTCATTTTTTGGCAGACAGCACCATAAAAGGAACCTGGTGATCACTCAGTCCCCAGGGGTCATTTTGCATGCCCTTGTGCCAATTGCTAAAATGGATTTCCTACTTACTGCTGCAGGCAAGCTACTGAGAGATGCCAGGTTTCCCCTGATCTCTAGAGGTTTTCTTCAGCTTGTCACACTTCTTACCTCTGAAAGCCCTGTTGCTAAGCAACCATGATCTCTGTCAATCACTTAAGTTTAAAGTGCATTGTATGAAATCTCTCTTCTTGGAACACTTGAGTAATGGTAGGGGTTATTAAGTGGAAAGGACAACCCTGAAACTGGCCAGTTTGTGATCTCAGGGAAGTTAACTAAATTGGTTTCCTCAACTAGTAAATGGAGTGATCCTAGCTGAAGGGGTTATGATTAAGACCATAATGGTATCATAGTGCCAAGCAGTGAGAGTATACTCAGGTCGCAAAAATGATCATGGAAACTATCATACTTCATTCAAGGTCAGTGACTACTATCCCTTCAGTCACTATACTCTTTTTCAAACTAGCAAGTTAAAAAAAACACATTTTTGACCACCTATTTTTACAGGATTCCCACATGGAATCCTATAAAAGCGTTTAATCTGGTTCTTGCAGCAATATGAAGCAGAACAGAGGGGCTCTTCTCTCTCCTGATTTGTCATTTTTAACCTCCAAATTTTCCCTGCGAGCTCTCTAGCCCCCTAGTGAGCTCCGTGCCCTGAGTACCTTGGGCTGCTCCACTGCAGGAGCACATGGGACTCAGAACTGACTTGTATAACTAGGTTTGGCATTGCTGTTTCTATTTCCCTGCAATGCACCACAGAGGTCTCCTGCAGGCAAAGCTAGTATTTGTGCTACAGCAGCTTAATAATTTATATTTCAGTGTTGGAACTTAGAACACATATTCAGAATGGCTCAGCCTGGCATTTCTCAAATGCTTGGCTATAATGACCATTTTGTAACGGATTCCTCTCAGGACGACCATTTGACCCCAGAGACAACCTCTGAACACAGTACACTTTACCAGGAACTGACAGCCCTGATTTTATTTTTGGCTTTTAATTGAGCCTTGTAGTGATAATTAACCAGTTATCACAGGCATTGCAAGAGCATACTTCAAAACTCAAAAATATTTGCAAGTTGCCAATAGTAACAACATAATGACTGTGTGCTGGATGTGATCAGAGGAGGACGTGGGTCCAGTTTATGCAAGGAAGGTGCTGAGAGTCAAGTGCATCATGTGACCTGCCAAGAAGTACTGTGTGAAAGGTCTGGATCTTTATCCAAGACTTCTAACTCCAAATCCAATTTTCTAGTTAGCGCTACTTCTTGTCAAGTGCTAGGATATCAGCCGTTTAAATTCCCTAGCCCAGTTTCTGTATGTTAGTAAAATACATAATTTTTATTAGCTAATGCTAAGAGTATACAACATGTTTTGAAATAATATCTTTTTACATAAGTGCTAGTGATTTCACCATTGTTTTCCTGGAAATTCAAGCAAAAAGAAACTATGTAACTTGGTAACTGTCACATGATTAGGAAATAAAGTTTCAACAATAGGCCAACTGGTGACTGTTGTCGACAGTTGTGATCTGGGTAATCTGCATATTAGAAGTTCCTGTGAAATTCCTTTAACTAAGAAGTCCCTTAGCTAACATCTGGGCAGTTGAATAGAGACTGGTTACAATGGTAACTAAGCAAGTTCACATATTCATTTGGGTCCCCATTCTGTGACCCCATTGTTGACAGGATTCTGCTATAAGTCACTATCTTTTTTTTATTTCTTTCCAAAGTTGAAAGAAAAATCTGATAGTTACAGTAGTCACACATTCCTGTTTGTCCAGATCATTTATGCTTTCCATTTGTTATCCATAGTTAATGTTAGCAACTCAATCTTTGCTTTCTCAATAGCTTCCAAGCATGAAGGACAAATCATTTGTTAAGGAACATGGAGCTTCTCAATATTTAGTCTTTGTGAAGTGAAATCCTGCATTACATTACATAAATAGCATGAGTGTGGATTCTAGCCACTGAGTCCTTTGCAATGATTAAATTATGAACGCTATCAAGGTTTTCTGTCTTTCACCTATAGAATGGTAATGCCTATATCACATTTATTATGAGGGTAAATGACCCACTTTCATTAGTTCTCATAAGTTTATTCTATTCTTCATTTTACTGTCATTTATTTAATATTTAATGCATGCTGATACTGACAGTTTTCCACATATGCTACTTCTCTTCGAAATTAGATCAGTCCCTCAGCCACCATGACCAGGTGTTAAATCATGACATGTCTATAAATATTCAATATGTTTCCTTGTTCCTATTTTTGTGCAATAAATGTTAGTTGTGAGTGGACCTGGGTATTAGCTGATTATATGGACAGAGTTACTCACCAATAAGAAATAACAGTCATAGAGTCAAGAAGACTGCTAGAAAGCCACCCACCCCAAACCCTTCATTTACTAGGAAAGAAAATGAGCTACCAGTGAAGATAGCAATCTTGGGTATAAACAAGCCTTTCTTGGTGGATATAACACTTCTTTATACTCCTAGAATACCCCTTGGGAAGCATGTATAAAGGTGTTTTATATGTGTATGCTGCTTTTGCAGTAAGAGTTCTTTCCACATATCGTGTGCTTCTGATCTTCTTATCTTTATTTTTTTCATATGAGAATATTGTATAACCTACATTATAGATGTAAACAGGACAACAGTCTTAAAGGAGATTGGGCTCTCTAGAAGAGCTTGTCAGCTCCTCAAATAAGTACTGCAGTGTCCCTTAAGAAGGCATGGGCTTGCTTCAGCTGTAGAGAAAGCAAGTCCCATGGTAGTGTCCATGGGAAGATTGTTGAGAATGTTTCCAGCCTAATGTAACTGTCTGCTCAGGGTCTCATGACTTGGTTAGTATGAGCTGGGAGGGTCAGTGTGACAAGGTCATCTCTGTGAGACACTCACACAGAGTCTTGCTGTGCATTGTGATCTTACAATGCAGGCCAGCTATAGAACTGAGCAGACAGCTAGAAGGAGAGTGAATAAGAACTTACATAGCCAGTGTTAAAGCATAGACTCTGATAGGGAGAACATACCAAGGTAAAACCCAGAGAAAAGGGGAGGGGAGCCTGGCAATTAATAAGCTATTGTTTGATCAGAACTCAAGCCCTAACCACTTGAAAACACAGGGATTATACTTCTCTAATTAAAATTCACCATATCTTATGCAATTTCTTGTTAAATTCGATCACCTAGCAAGACTGGAAAAGTGAAGGCAGATCAATTTCATCTGAATGTTACTCTAATCCAGGACCTAGCAAGCATAGTTTAATTATTTAACAAATGCTTGTTACTGAAATAAATAGATAAACAGCACAAGAAAAGCCATTAAACATGAAGGCAGGTAGGTAAGAATTAAGCAGAAATTAAGTGGCATCTCATGTGTGAGGCTGGATTTCTGAAAATGATGTGGACAAGATCCAAGGTCAACATGGAAGAAAGATTTTGTGTGACATTGAAACTGGGTCTGAAGTAGGTGACATGATATCATGTCTACCCAGAAAAGGAGCCACACTGTTGGTGTCCCTTGCTCTTGCTAGACTTAGCTCAGAAGACACTAGTCTGAAAGCCAGAAGATTAATCACTGGGTGGGGGGTCACAAAGCATAATAGCATAATTTATCTGGCATGAGATCATTGGAAATAGGCGTCCTAGCAAATTCTGGAAAGACTGTATCCTGGCTTTATTTCTCATTGTAATTTGATGGAAAGAAGGGTATTGATTTTTAAAGTAAAAGCACAAAATATGTGGAAAGGTTTTGATCATTTCCATTAACATTATTAGGGCCATAACAAATCATCCATGTATTAAGGCTAAAATATTCCTGTAAAGGAGTTGGGTCCCAGTAAGCTTGTCCTACTCCCTAACTCTTACTAGAAAATCCCAGTGTTTAGACTATACCTCTAGAGTTTGTTTCTTTATGACCTACTCTGCTGTCTTAATTCTTTCAATAAAGTGTTCTACTAAGAAAAGAGTATTCCCTAGTTTGTTTACTAGTGAATTAAAGATGTCTGGAAATTTCCAACTATTAACATTTTATTTTCATTTCTCCTTTGAATATGGTTTTCTATGAATAGTATAGGGTAGCATTTAAGGACAACTCAGATTTATGTATGAGTCATGCTGGGGAAAAATGCATTCTGGGATGAAGCTGAAGCACAGCCAGATCAAATCAAGTAGAAACAACACTAGTCTGCTAGTCTGTCTAACTCTGTATCTTAGAGCTTAAAAAAAGGACTGAAAGTGATATGTGTTCAAAACATAGATGCTCAAAGTAGAAAAGTGGAGCAAAAAATATAGCGGGTGTGTTAATTGTAATAATGCAAATTAATGTTCCAAGGGACTGAGGAACATAGTTAATAATTAGTCATAATACGTAATCAAGTGAAAGTTGTATTTCATGAAACATGGGTTCTTGAATGACTCTATCTTGAAAACAGGGGCAGATGGCAGGAATAGTGCTTGCATATAAACTGTGTGAACCACAATTGCATTTAAGACTCTCGCCTCATCATGAAATGTGAAGTTCAGCAGGGCAATGAGACTCAGCCATTTACAAGTGAGAGCTCTAATTTATAGCTTTGTGGAAATCAGAGACTCAATAAATTTATTTTGAAAAGGATATATTCTTATTAAACCCTCAAAATTCAATTCATTATGAGTTAATGTTCTTATTTTTCTTCTTGTTTCTTCTGTGTGTGTGTGTGTGCGTGTATGACTGTGCACAAACATATGAAAGCTAGAGGCGTTTTTCTTCAGCTGCCAATCACATTTTTAATCAAATAAACAAATAAAACAAAATAAATAAAAAACAACAGCAAAACATTAGGTCTGATTCTTGCATGGGTTGCCAAATAGACTATCCTGGATAGCTACCAGTTTCCAAAGATGCAGGGGTTACAAGTGCCCTGACACCACACCCAAAGGTTCTGAGAATCAAATTCAGGTACTTGCTGCACACAAAGCAGGAACATTACTGACTTATCTGTCTTCCTAGTACCTGATTTGAATTTTCATTAAAAGTGGTTTAGGTAATTATTTGTTTCAATACTCATTAGAAACTGAAAATAATTGGTGGTTATAGAAAACCCCACACTCGGACTCATTTACATAGGGAATTTATGTGCCCAAAACTATAAAATTACAAGAAAAAAAGCAACTCAGAAACTCCTAACACCCTCTCCACCTCCTTAAACCAGCACTTTGCCAGCTGCTTAGAAACAACTGGACTTTCAGCAGATAAAGAATAGCTAAGTACTATCTGTTTCCTGTTCTCAGAGCTGTCACATTAAGAGAATAGATTTGAGGCACCATCGCTTCAGGGCTTAAATTATCTAATATTCAAAGATTAAGCTGCCACACAAAGCCCTGCAGAACAAGAGTCAGAACATACTGCAATATATCAGTTGAGTGGCCCATGATTAATTCATTGGCAACTCCTTGCTGAATGTCAGGTGCAGGCTCACTGCTTCAAGGACTTTCTTCTAAACATGCCACTTCTATTAGAAGGGCTTACTATAGTATAATAGAATGTTATATATAAGATCTTTTAAAAATAATGTTAAATAATATGAACACTGAAAGATACCTAAAAAGGAAACATATTATAAAGCTCAAAATAAGAATCCAGAGCTACAAAAAAAACCCTAAAATAAAGATGAGAGTTGAGAGTCTGAGTAAATGTTTGTATGGTTCCTAACATTTCGTGTTAAACTCTATTCTTAGAATAGCCAGGTGGTGGTGGTGGATGCCTTTAATCCCAGCGCTTGGGAGGCAGAGTCAGAGGCAGGTGGATCTCTGTGAGTTCAAGGCCAGTCTGGTCTATATAGCTACACAGAGGAACCCTATGTCAAACAGCCAACAATAATGTTATATAGAAGTGGGGCCTTGGGTGTAATTAGGTCATGAGTGTAGAATCTCCATGCAGGATAGGTACTTCATAAAACCAAGGGCAGATAGTTGATGCTGGAATCAGAGCACACATAAAAGATGTCACTGCAAAGGGAAGGCTGGTATTTCAGGGGGTCACAGTCATAGTTGAAAAGTTATTCAGGATAGACAGAGAACAGAAGTCCTTGGCTTCTGACCTAGTCTACCTTCTTCTAGTCAGTGACCCTATTGACTGATGCAATAGTTAGGCTTGCCTAGAGACATAAGGAATGAATACTGAAGAGGCCAGTTCCCAGTATGTGTAGAAGTCCTGCAAAGCACCTTAGGCTTCTGTGGACAGACAGTATGAGAACCCAGGTTCCACTAAAAACCACAGGCTTGGAGTTGGAATACAGTATGAGAACCCATATCCATAAAGCTGAGTACACAAGAATTCATTTCCATATCCTGAAACACTGATAATTCATCTAGGCCCTTTGATATCAGGATATGGCACTGTCATCTGTAAATTTCCTGGGCTACATTTATAGCCTTCCTTGCTTACATACAGCTCAGAGGCTGCAGATTGGTCCTGCTTGATCCACATGGGCAAGTTTCATCCGGCAGTAAAAGAAGGGCCCTCAGTCAAAGGAGAAAACCATGTTTAAAGTCAATTTCATATCTTCATGCAGTCTTCATAACCTCTATTTAGACACTTTTGGAGGTGTGTAGAACACAGTCATCGATAAGGTATAATACTAGGGGTAGGAACCCAATCTGCAGGGAGACTGTCTTGGTAATTGGATTGGAGCCTAATTTCACGTCAGCAGTCTTAGGGTCAGGACAGTGATGGGAAGGAAATCTCACAGGGGAAGTCAAAACTTCAATTAAAAAATCACTTTTAACAGAGAATGCTGCTGAGAGCTTCATAGGCTCTGCTAGGTAACTGCCAACCCATAATAAATTACCACTGTGGTTTCTATCTAGTTTTTACATTATATGTAGAGAAACCCCAGAGAGATGACAGAAGGTATGTAATTCCTTAACTTATTACCCCCAAGAAGTTTATTTTTAAGTTTGATATATTTCCAGATAAAGGTCTATTATGAGGTTTGAAGGTGTATTTGAAATTCGAATAAAATATCTGGGTATGATGTGGAGGCTTGAAGCCATCAGACTGTCATTTCAAGCATGGGCTTGAGTGACCTTCTCCCAATGATTGAAGACAAAGAGCCAAGAGAAACCTGCAAAGAGAGGTATAATGTCATCTCTCTCTCTCTCTCTCTCTCTCTCTCTCTCTCTCTCTCTCTCCAGATATGCTTCATCTTTTCAACTTAAAACATTAGCTCATTCTTTACGGCAATATGCAATACTTATTCTACCAGGCATTGGAACGGATTAGTCAAACATGACATTGCAAATCTTTCAAGGCTACACAACTTCCTTTTTAACACAGCAATTCCACCTGGACTTTCCCAACCTAGATAAAGGGGAAAGGAGCTATGATCTCACCTGGCTCACACCATCTGCAAATATAACTCAGTCTTCAATGATTGTGCTTTGAATTCCCTGCAAGAGTTTATCCCAGTGAATCCTTGCTCAAACAAAAACATAGTGATGTGTTCTTATTTTAGTTCTCTTTTATGTGACTTTGAAAAGGTAAAACTGATCTCACAGGAAAGTTTCCTTTTTGGTGTCCTAGTAAAAGAAGGGGAGAAGGTACTGGCATGTCAACTGCAGAGCTTAAGATGGCTACAAATGAATGCAGTCCTCTGGGGACAAGGTTGTATCTGGGCAGACTCTGGCAGTACTGCAGCATTGCAAATAAATGAGTGATGCACTGCAGATAATTGCAAATCAGCCCTTCTTCTGGGCAGCAAGCCCATGCAGGGAGGAAAACTTGCCTTTTACTGGAAGCAATCTCCAGTCATTTCTCTAAAAAATAATCGCATGAAGAGCCTGTCTCCATGAAGGGACCTTGTCCTGCAGAAGCGTTGTGACTTTCCAAACCAGTGTTCAACTCCAGCTTTTTTCTTTTTTGGTTTTATGAGACATGGTTTCTCTGTATTGTTTTGGAGGCTGTCGGTCCAGCCTGGCCTCAAACTCACAGAGATCCGCCTGCCTCTTCCTCCCGAGTGCTGGGATTAAAGGCGTGTGCTACCACCGCCCGGCCAACTCCAGCTTTCTGAAGATGCAATCAGCATTACAGATTTAGATGAACCAGGACATTGTCCCCTCACTGATTTATTTCAAAACATGTTTATGAGATATCCTAAGAAAGTTAAACTGGGAACATTTATGACTATATTTTACCAAATGAAATTAGATCATAGGTATATTTTTTACTGGGCTGAGAGAGCATTCTAATGGCATGATCTGCCTGCAGTAGATGTTTGCTTTAGAGAATTTCTGGAAAATTCTGTACTCACCCATCTGGGGATAAGAAACCTAATTATTATCAACACAGATCATCCAACTGACAGCTCTAGTTACCAGAAACTCATTCCTGATAAGAAGTTAAAATGTGCATAAATTACTTCTCCTCCTCCCCTACCCTGATCTCCAGTTCTCCACTCCACATCTACTCCACTGAATCCACATGATCTTCTACATGAGCATGTTTAATGTGCTCTGATTTCACAGAAACCTGGTGTGCATAGCTGCATATTTCTTGTGAAGGATTTACCATGCTATGAAATTTAACAATTTCAGACATGCAACATTGCTCCTGTTCAATAAATGTTTTTTTCCTTTATATGATCTCTTAAATCTGAGTGGGGCCTAACAAGTGAGAGGAACTTTGAACAGTTCCCGTTTGTCTTCACAGAGAGAGGAGGGGTGTTTTGTGATCTACACTATTCACATCCTCCTGCCACAGCCCCCAAGAAGCTGAGACTATATGCTTGAGACAAATCTTCTCAGAATGTCCAACAAATAAATAATGGAACCACAGAGAGGACAAATAAAATGATGGAATATAAATAAGCCGTGGGATAATGACTGAAGAAGTTTTCCAGAGTTGTAAGATGAGGGTTTCTCAGGAAGGTCCACTTCACGCTCAACACATGTGAGTAGTGGCCTCTCTGCAATATCCTTGAGCACTAAGCATCAAGAAAACAACATTGTCATAGCAACTGTTCGGTTGCTGTGAAGAGATGCAATGACCAAGGCAATTCTTATAAAAGAAAGCATTATTTGGGGGCTTGCTTATAGTTTTAGATCCTCAAGGCAGGAAGCAGATTGGCATGGTGGTGGAGCAGTGGTCAAGAGCTTTGTGTCCTGATCCACTGGCAGCATGTGGCGGGAAAAAGACAGAGAGAGAGAGAGAGAGAGAGAGAGAGAGCCTAGTTTTGAAACCTCCAACAAACCAACATGTACATCAACAAGACCATAACTGCTAACCTCTTAATCCTTCCCAAACAGTTCTACTGACTGAGAAACAAGCAATAAAATATATAAATCTATATAGGATTCATTTTCATTCAAAGCACAGTAATCTTGAAATTCTAAGAAGGAACACAAAAGTTGAAAATTCAAAAGGTGTCAGATGACCCAAGAGAGAATACAGAGGACAAGAGGACCATAAGGCAATGTTCTTAGGAAGAAAATTATTTGTAATACAGAGTTTTGTTCAGCCAAATGTTTGATCAGTAATGAGGAGAGAACTAAAAGACATTCTCAATATAATGACACAAAATTAAGTAAATAGGGCATGCAACACAAAAGAGAAGCCCAAAACTCCAGAACTGGGAGAATGAAGATACTAATACGCTAAGAGTGGTGACCAGAAAAGGAAAGTCCAAAAGTTGTAGAATTTTTATTTGTTTACTGAAAAATGACATAAAAACATGCAATAAATTGGATATGTTGAGAAAGATTCATATCATGAAAAAAGTAGTTGTTCACTATAGAAAAGACAAAACAAAATAGTTGATCCAAGAATCTATGGTATGTACGTCATGTCTCAGCTATCAAAGTTAACTATAATGTGAAGACAGAATAGGTTGTCACTTCATGTTTCCGCAAGTGTGCTCCTTTAGGTAGCCCTGTAACAGTATCACTTGCTTGAAATTGAAATACAGTTTTCCCAAGTTCATTCCAGGTCACCCAGTTGGGGTGGCAGATGGGGTGGAATCTGTATTGAAATAAGCAGACAAACTAACTTGGATGATTTAGGTTTTAGAGTAAATGAAATAACTTAAGGCCTAGAGTAGAGGAAGTGATAGATTGTTCTTCCTAGTGCTGGAGAGTCCCACATATGGACATAAGGGAAACATGCTAATGTTTAAATGAAATTCATACTTGATAAAAATAGGAAATATAATGGAAGCATCATATTCAGAGCTGTAGAATTAAGAGAATTCACTGTAGCATGCCTCAGGATGAAGGATTAGTAAAAGAACAGGGAGTTTTATCTACATATCTCATGAAAAAAACTGGCCCCTGAAATGGGTTTGTATTTCAACTGGCAATATAATAAAGCACTTTATAAAATGAGATTCATCGATCTTGCTCAATCTCACTGACCTGTTGTTTTTAGACTCACTGGTAGTAAACATATTTTGCCTTCCTAAATAATAAAAAGGGCATATCAGACCCAAGAATTGAACTTATTAAAAGTTATTAAGGATACATGAGTCATCTTTATACACCATGCTTTAAAATCACTTACATGAAATACAATAATGACGTTGAGTCCCAAACTTCGATTCAAGATTGGTATTCATGAGTTAGCCATTCCACTTGGTGACAGCATTGCCTACTGAATGTGAAGCCCAAGTTCAATGCACAAGGAAGAATGATGGTGGGGGACATGGAGAGAAGAAGGAAGGAATGGAGGAACAAAGGGAAGACGGGAATAACATCATATTGAGTACACATTAGCACACATGACATCCTGTCAATTAGGAAGAAAAAGCAGAAGACTGCAGTGAGTTCAATGCCAACCTAGTCTACATACTGAATTTGCAGCCAACTGTGGCTTCAGAGTAAGACTGTTACAAACAAGCAAATAAATTGGAAAAGGGTACTACATCGCTATCATTATAGATAAGAATTTTAATTGGGTGCCAACATTAGAGAATGTCTAGGAAGAAAAGCATGATACCATGACATTACTTATGAAATAAACTGATGTGAGATAGATTGATATTATAAGAAATGATATGATGCTATGATATATTAGATACATACATATAGAAATTGATACCTAGATACAGATAAATATATCAATTGATAGAACATAGAGACATAGAAACAGATAATACAGATGATAGGCAGATAAATAGATGGTTGACAAATACAGACAGATAATCAATCAATTCAATTAGATACATTGATTTAGATAGACAATTGGTATATGATTGATAAATCAACCAAACAATTGATAGAAGATGCATAGAACTTGTTATTATGTACACCCATAACTAGACAATCTCATTGATTTCATTCTCATCATATTTTTTCTAGTTGAAATTAAGGAAACCCTGGCATGCAAAAATTCTTGAAGAACTTTTGAGCTCACATAGCTATAGAGCCTACCTCCCTGAGCCTTGTTCCACTCTGTCCAATTGTAATTGTTTCCATTTTAGCTCCTCAAGTTTGTGTGGCAACTGCAGATACCTTAGGACTTCTGTTGTTGTAGTAATGAGTCAACTAAAATCAGCAAATGGTCAACTAAGACCAGCAAATGACTTTGTAATTTGCTATAGTCTTTAACAAACTGAAAAAATCAGATATCAGGATGGCAAAGCCAGCTCACTAAATAATAAAACATAACTTTTACTTTAAAAACCATCAGGGAAATGCACAAAGAGAGTGAAAAATCTAAGATTTTTGCTTTATTTTCCTGAAGATGCAGCTGAATACTTCTACTGCAAATGTGAACATAGTTCTCTCTCTGACTCAGTTTACCCTTGGGGCCCTCCTTCCTTCCTGATTTATTCAGAAGATAACTCTGTGTAGGAGGAAACCTTGTGAAACCATTTGCCGCCATTAACCATGTGACTTACTAGAGGTGCACACAGATGAGGTGATAA
>NW_024430485.1:0-7714 GCF_017639785.1 Mesocricetus auratus
TTTTCTGGGGGAAGGAGATCATGACATAGAACCTTCATGCAAGATGACTTATCTCCCAGGAGAAAGTCGTTATACCGCAGACCTCTCCTGTGCAGTGCTTAGCCTTGCAACTCCTTGGGCTGCTGAAGCCTACCCACTCTATCCCGTGCAATGAGACTAGCCTCGTGGGGTGCAAGAGCTGGGAGGCCAGCGACCTATTGCTTTAACATGGTTAACCAAATGTCAGGGATGCTCCGTGTTCTAAGGCAGCAAGTGCTTGTGCCACCACCACTTTCTCCTTTTGTTTGGGCTCTGAGCGTACACACCATCCAAAGCATCAACACTATTCCACAGCAGAGAACTAGGCTAAATGATCCTACCCCCACCCATTCCTTAAAATAAGAAAATGCAGATGAAATCCAGGGGGAGAGGTCTTCCATCAGAGAAAGATCCAGATGCGTCGAATTCACTTGCAGGATCGCCATTCTCAACTCACGGAGTGTCTGCTCAAACTCAAAAGTCCAATTCTGTAATAAATGTTGAGACAGAGCTTTTGACAGGTTAGCTGCTCTTGTAAAATTCTCATATTGTACTAAGTGACACAAAGGCCAGGCAACTTTGTTCACATCCCAATTTGGCCATCTGCCACAATATATCCAATTGTTCCTGAACCAAATTAATCTGTTGGTTTACCAACATCAGGCCTCCTTGTATCTGAGAATTGGCAGTGGCCTGTTTATCTAGGACCATGGTCACAGTGGCCTATAGTTCATTAATGGTTTGAGTTGTCTGCACAGTGGCAGAAAGTGCAAGGGCCGAGGCGGTAACCGAAGCAGTAACCGCGGCGGTGGCTATCAGGCCCACAATAATAGCAGAGATCCCAAAATCTCGCTTTTCCCTAAACAAACTCAAATTACTTGGCGCCTCAACAGGAGCTGGAATAAATCGAGGCATGCGCATTACCAAAGCAAAAGGGTGCTTAATAGCATCCCAGCATAATGCATAAAAACAATTCTAAGCAGAACAATTTATTTCTTTCTGATTCTTACCTAAGGTATCATTACTCACAACCCAAATAAAGGGCAGCTGAATAATTAGTTCTCTTAAAAGGGGTATACTTAACATTGGAGGAGGACCAATCAGATGATCCAGAGCTCTGTCCCTCACTCAGACTGTTGCCTAATGCCCCTTTCCAATCAAAAGTAATCTGTCCCTTCTCACTATCATAGGAGAAAGATCAGTACAGCTTCCATTAATTCAAAAGGATTAGCATTAGATCTTTCTGGATCCATATGAATAAAATTATCCTTTAATGAAGAAATCACAGTAAAGCACAAGCTTCCTACTAATGACAAGGTTCTCTCATCCTGAAAACTCTGTATCTGAGGATCTAAAGGCAAAAAGGCAAGCCCCAACTCTCTATTATTTGTGAAAAATCTAGGGAACACCTGGGCATTCTGCATCACTGGCATCGGTAGGGGGAAGGTAGACATGATGGCCCACCGTAACTCTCCCATCATACTAGGAACCATCATCCCGAGTAGGAGAGTCTTCATCACCCACTTGGCCTCCATCCTTCTTATTCTGGAGTTGTGAAGGAGCTCTTCGAGTGAGTCTTTCAGGGATCCACAGGGGGTTTTCTTCCTCCTGTGGAAAAACACACACAGCTCCCCTGGATCTTATAAGAATAGGATCCGGGCCTTTCCAGAGATCAGTCAAGACATCTTTCCATTTTACCATTTCTTTTGGCCTATCAGGCTCTAAACTGTGGCGATCAGCCGCAGTGTGGCCTTGGGCATCACAGTTCAAGAAATTAAGGGTAAAAAGTGCCATGGATACAGCAACTCTTGGTACCGAGGGTAGAACATCCTCAATACTCCCCTTTTGTTTAATCAGATATGATTTGAGTGTACGATGGGCACGTTCCACAATGCCCTGTCCTTGAGGGTTATAAGGTAGGCCAGTTAGATGGGTAACATCCATTTGCCGACAAAACTGTCGGAATTTTTGAGAGGTATATGCTGGTCCATTGTCTGTTTTTAAAATTCTGGGTTTTCCCTAGCACTCCAGGCCTCAAGGCAATGTTGAATCACATATGAGGCCTTTTCCCCTGTTAGGGGTGTGGCAAACATTACGCCAGAACAGGTGTCAACAGAAACATGAACATATTGAAGCCTTCCAAAAGAGGGAATATGAGTAACATCCATCTGCCACATCTGCAATGGTCTAATGCCACGTGGGTTTATTCCCATGTGGGGAGTAGGTAAGAATTCGCAGCAATTCTGGCATTGAGTAACAATTTCCCTAGCCTCTTTCCTGGATAGAGCAAAACGACGGCGCAAGGTCTCAGCCGTCACATGAAAGCGCTTATGGAATTCTTTTGCTGCTTGTGCATGGGTAGACAAGGCAGCGGCCACCAGCTTTGTAGCCTTGTCCGCTAAGTCATTCCCTAAGGACATGGGACCTGGGAGTCCAGAATGTGCTCGGACATGGGTAATGAAAACAGGAAATCTCCTATTTAACAAGGCAGCTTGTATCTTCTGAAAGATGTTAGCAACTCTGCTGGAGGATCTTATTATTCCAGCTATCTCAAGGAGATTAACTGCATTAACCACATAAGAGGAATCTGATACAATATTGAGGGGTCCTGGAAAAGCCTCAAGAACCTCCAGTACTATCAGACATTCTACAACTTGAGGTGAAGTTTCATTATATTGTTTAGATATAACCCTATCCTTGACCACATAAGCTCCCATACCAGTTTTTGATCCATCAGTGTACACCACAGTCCCATCTGGGAGTGGGTCTTTAGCTGTCACTTGTGGAAACACTATAGCCTGGTTTAGGGCAAACTGTAAAATTGGATGCTTTGGAAAATGATTATCAATTTGTCCTGAAAAGGAAGTAACTAAAACTGCCCAATCACTAGATGTGGCTGCCAAGGTCTGAACTTGTGCAGCAGTATAAGGCACAATCAAGGAATCAGGATCCCTGCCAAAATGTGTAACAGCTGCTTTTATTCCGCGAAGCGCGAGCTGTGCAACAGCATCAGGGTACCAGTCAATAATCTTAGCAGGGGAAGCATTTGGATGAATCCAAAGTAATGGTCCATGTTGCCACAGGACTGCAGTTGGCAATTGAGCTGTCTTAAAAACACACAGATTAAAAGGTAGTGACTCCTCAATTCGTTGTAATTGTGCTTCCTGTAAGGCCTCTTCCACCATCTGTAAGGCTCGGTGGGCGGCAGGGGTAAATTTTCTGGGTGAGGAGATATGAGGCTCACCCTCCAGGAGATCGAAGAGGGGTTTTAGATCAGCAGATGGAATTTTTAAAAAGGGCCTCAACCAATTTATATCTCCCAGAAGTTTCTGAAAATCATTTAATGTTTGTAAGTGGTCTTTGCGAATTTCTATTTTCTGAGGAACTATATTTTTGGGAGTAATCTTTGAGCCCAAAAAGAGGCCTGTATCTGCAATTTGAACCTTTTCTGAGGCAATCTCTAATCCCCACTGTTTTAATTCAGCCACCAGCATGGGAAAAGCCTTTGTAAAACATCTAACTCTTTGTGACAAATAAGAATATCGTCCATATAATGGATAACGATTAAAGATGTAAATTGCTTCCTAATTGGCTCCAAAGCCTCCTGCACATATAGCTGACATATTGTTGGGCTATTGGCCATGCCTTGCGGCAGTACCTTCCACTGAAATCTCTTGTCTGGTTCCATATGATTAAGAGAAGGGATAGTGAAGGCAAACCTTGGTCTATCCCGTGGGTAAAGTGGAATAGAGAAGAAACAATCCTTAATATCTATAATAATAAGCTTCCAATCTTGAGGAAGTGCAGAAAGCAAAGGAAGGCCTCTTTGAACAGGGCCAAAAAGATGCATCTGATTGTTAATGGCCCGCAGGTCGTGGAGTAATCTCCACTTCCCAGATTTCTTCTTAATAACAAAAATTGGTGTATTCCATGGGGAGGTAGAAGGCTCTAGATGCCCCAGCCGTTCCTGTTCTTGCACTAATCTTGTGACAGCCTCTAATTTTTCAGAGGATAGAGGCCATTGAGAGACCCATAACGGCTCCTCTGTTTTCCATGGTATGGGTCGTGAAGCCTCAACGGCCCCTAAATAAAACCCAGTCCTTTTCTACCCCGATTTCCGTGTTGTGTAATGGGTTTTATTCTGCCTTGTTCTTGCCTACCCAAGCCTCTACCATTTGTATACCCCATCTTTGCCATAATGGCTGATGCCTGGGGGGAGTATTCATTAGTTAGGGTCATGCCCATGGCTTGTAACACATCTCGTCCCCATAAATTTACAGGGAGTGGCAACACATAGGGGGTAAAACATCCCTGTTTGCCTTCAGCATCCCGCCAGGTTAAGGCTGAGGCACTGATGGCAGGAGAGGACTGGTATCCAAGACCTTGTAGAGAATGAGATGAAACAACAGTGGGCCAAGACTTCGGCCACCAATGGAGTGAAATAATGCTTTTGTCTGCTCCCGAATCCATTATCCCTTCAAATTCTTTTCCATTAATTAACAATTTTATTGTAGGTCTCTCATTTAGGGGTATAGCCAGATAGGCTGAATCACTTCCAGAAGATCCCATAGCCCTTTTTTGTAAAGTGTAGGTTTCTCCATCCCCGAGGGAGGGCAGCAACACCAGTTGTGCAATTCTATCTCCCTGCTTTATAGAAAATACACCCCGAGGGCTAGAACAGAGAACTTGAATCTCCTCTTTATGATATGGGTCAACAATCCCAGGATATATAATGAGTCCCTGTAAAGTTAAGGAGCCACGGCCCAGAATAAGCCCAATGGTGGCAGGGGGCAAAGGTCCAGGGGAATGGACTGGGACCGGTTGAACATTCATTTGGGGCATGAGTAAGAAGTCGGAGGCGGCACGCAAGTCCATTCCGGAGGTTCCTCGGAAACCTCTACTTCCTCTTGATTGCTTTTCTGAAATTGGTTCCCATATTTCTGAGGGCCCTGGGACCATGGGCCCCGTGACCCGTTTTTTGATTGGGGTACCTTGGATTCTTCAATAGGGGGCAGAAGCCTCCCTTTACATCCCGGACTGACCTGCATTCGCTAGCCCTATGATAACCTTTACCACAACGATAGCAAAGCTTCGATTCTCTTGTTCTTTCAGGGGCTTGACAATCTTTCTTAAGGTGCCCCATTCTCCCACAATTAAAACAAGCTTTTCGATTAGATAAATCTCTATACCTGTGCGTTTGTAAAATGGCGGCAGCTAGTCCTGCATTGGTTAGGGTCCCCCCAGCTCCCTGCACACTCTGAGCCAATCTTGTAAACCTTTGCTTTTGCGAGGGGCGATAGCCGCTCGACATTCCTGGGTTGCTTGTTCATAGACAAGTTGCTCAATCAGGGGCATAGCTTGTTCTGAATCACCAAAGATGCGACTGGCGGCCTCTGTCATTCTGGCCACAAAGTCTGAAAATGGCTCTTGGGGTCCTTGGACAATCTTTGTAAGGTGTCCACTGGACTCTCCCTTTTTGTGAGGGCCTTCCATGCTTTAATAGCGGCGGCCGACACCTGACCATAGACGCCCCAGATGTAGTTGGTTTGATTAAGGGCATGTTGACCCTGACCTGTCAGCATTTCAAATGTCCACTGCCTCTGATTCTCATCTTCAGCCGTGGCATTAACTCTAGCTTGTGCCTGGGCTGCATCATACCAGAGAGCCTTCCATTCCATGTATTGTCCCATGTTGGGAAGCACTGCTTTCACTGTCGTTTGCCAGTCAGTGGGAGTCATGGCAAAATTAGCAAGCCTTTCCACCTGTAATGTGGTAAAGTTAGCATTGACCCCATAATTACGAACGGATTCGGCCAATTCTTTAATTTGATTGTAATCTACGGGGGTATGTACTCTTCCGCCTTCCACATTCTCGAATACTGGAAAAGCCATTTGTATTTTTCTCCGTTCCTCTAAAGGTAAAAAGGAGTCAGTACCAGTATTCAGCCGAAGCTCATATGGCGGAGGCGCTGAGGGGCGTGAGCCCGCCGGATTTATAGGCGGTGGCCTCACATTCATTTTTGTTTTCAGTGGCCGGTGTCTATCAGGGTGATATCTTTTTTCCTCATACCGTGCCACCTCCTCCTCTAGACCACCTTCTTCGCTAGAATCCAGAGTGTCAGAATCAGAATTATCTAGCTCCAAGGCTTCTAGCTCTACTGCAGGGTATAGACTAGATTCTGGCTTTTTCTTTTTCTTAGATTTGTTAAGGGGTGAATGATAACTCCCTTCTTTCTCTCCCCTTTCTTAACTTCCTGGGGAGGGCCTTTTTTCTTAGACATGTCTTTTCTTTTGCGAGCTCCCATTCTCTCACTCCGTTCAGTTTCTGACATGCTATCCTGAACTTCCTCTAAGGTTCCCTGACTTTCTATTATAGCAGGGTGACAGGCCTCATCCTCCAAGCAGTTTTTAACTAGCTTCCAAATGGCTTTGGTACCTAAGCAGAGATCTCCTTCTGCATGCTTCCTGTCTAGTTCTTTACCTAGCTTGTTCCATGAGGCCACAGTGAGGGACCCGGAACAAGCATACCATGGTGCCACTCTATCTACCTCCTTCACAAAATTTTGAAGTGTTCGTGGTGCAATTTTAAGATCTCTTTGTTTTAGCACAGTCTGTAAGGCTGTAACCACTGACTGTGACGACCCCATCGCGCTGACAGCTTATCTAAAAACGCGCTCAACTCCGTTACCAGACTGACAGCACCAGACTGACAGCACCAGACTGACAGCACCAGACTGACAGCGCCAGATGGACAGCGCCAGATGGACAGCGCCAGATGGACAGCGCCAGACGGACAGCGCCGTTCTGTCAGCACCAGCCACGATGAAGGAGAAGGACAAACAGGACTAGCACCAAAGCCTCCACTGACCCGTCCCACGGTGATGACAAACTAAGGCCAAAGTCGAGAAAAGGGTTGTTCAGGATAAAGCATACCTCTCTGAACCTACGTCCCTGCAGTTCTGAATCCGCCCCGTTTTCCGAGGGGTCTCCCGCGGCG
Source organism: Mesocricetus auratus (assembly GCF_017639785.1). Classification (NCBI taxonomy): domain Eukaryota; kingdom Metazoa; phylum Chordata; class Mammalia; order Rodentia; family Cricetidae; genus Mesocricetus; species Mesocricetus auratus. The sequence continues at coordinate 7,015 of NW_024430485.1, forward strand.
CCGGCGATGTTGAAGAGTTCCCGGGTTTCGGCACCAGATGTCCCGCGCTACCGTCTCGCCAGCAAGAACGACGCAGAACACTCGGATCCTTCTGCAGTAAAGCTTTAATGCATCTTGAGAGATAGATGATCAGCTTCTTAGAGGGAGACCCCAAGCTAAGAAACCCAGCCCCTTATATAAGCCTAGGAGCTCCGAGTGAGATGTGTAGAGCCGGGATTGGTGGTTTGCACATCACCCCAGATGACGTCACGGGAGAGGCACAGTTTAAACGGTTAACTCCAACTGACAGCGACAGTTAACTCTAACTGACAGCGACAGTTAACTCCAACTGACAGCGACAGTTAACTCCAACTGACAGCGACAGTTAACTCCAACTGACAGTGGATGTCAGCGCCATCTTCTAACGGCAATAGCGATAGCGAGGGCGGCTCCTCACACAACATTTCCTCAACAAATACTGTGTAGCTTAGCCCATGACCATCCCAGTAGCCACGAAGTCTGGTTACAGATGATTCAAGGATGAGGTTCTCTGATGACAGGCAACCTGTGGGGAAGAGACCTCCTGCCTAAGACATGTGTCACCAGATCCTCCAAAGATGGGTAAGGGAAGGTGACCAACTTGACCTAAGGCAGGAGTGCCTCATTAGAAAATAAAAAGAGGAATTGTGGGAACAATCGACCTTGGGAGCAGGAAGCTGTA
>NW_024430486.1:0-20588 GCF_017639785.1 Mesocricetus auratus
AGAAGACCAAATCTAAGAATAATATGAATAGAGGAAGGAGAAGAATGACAGCGCAAAACCCATAAAATATAGTTAACAAAATCATAGAAGAAAATAATCCCTAATCTAAAGACGGATATGCCTTATAGGTACACGAACCTTACTAAACACCAACTAGATTGAACCAGAAAAACATCTCCTGTCCAAATAACAGGAAAACATTAAACATAGAGAACAAAGAAAGACTATTTAAAAGGGGGGAAGGATCAAGCAGCATTTAAGGACAGAACAATTAGAATCACACCCACCTTCTCAACAGAGACCCTAAGAGCCAGAAGGGCATGAACTGATGTCTTACAGACTCTAAGAGAATACAGATGCTAACCCAGACTACTCTATTCAGCAAAATGTTCAACCACTGTTAAAGGTAGAAAAAATATTTCATGACAAGTTCAAATGTAAAAAATATCTATCCATAAAGCCAGCACTATAGAAAACTCCAACACAAAGAAATTAACTACACTCACAAAAACACAGGTAGTGTCCATAGATACTATTAATTTATCTCCATTGCACAGTGTAGACTCCTTATTCCCCAAACTCCAGGCCAGTCAGTGGTGCAAGAGGTCTTTTTCCAACCTTCTAGGCTGTGCAAATGCTACAGGCCCGACAGTGGGATATGGGTTCTTTTCTGTTTGTAGGTATTAGCTTATTTATGAACCTCCTTTCACCCTGGATTTGGCCATGTGAAACTTGGACTCTGTGCACTCTCTCCTGCCTTTGTTTGTCAAGAGTATCTGTATTATGATCTTGGTCCACAGATTTCTAGAAATGAAGACCTTCAAAGAAAGGAGTGCATTTGTAGAATAGAGGAGGTCATAAGCAGGTGACACACCTTGGGGAAATCAAGTGAATGTTTTATTTTAAATGAGTAGATGAGCAGAGAGAGTTTATGTTTATGTAGGAATTATCTCAAAGTAGGCTTCTGGCAGATGTTGCTGATAACGGACTCTCAGCTCAGGTCTTCACATGGCGATCTACCGAAGCAACCGAGGACTTAACTCTGGTCTTTAGCTTAATCAAATACATCTCATACAACAACGTAAAGATGCTGATGACTGAAAGCATGGCCATCAGCATACCCAATGGGAACTCATGGGTTTTCTGCTTCCTTAGCAAATTAATCTTTCCCAATGGGATATGTTAGTGGGAAATCAAAGGTGCTTTCACCATAAATGTCTGTCACATGATTCCAGTTCACAGCCAAAACTGTGCAAATGATGTTGACAATCAGAAACAAGGTGTTGTAGCACAGGATCATGAAATCAGGGTATGGGGCTCTGATCCAGCAGACCATAATGGCCACTGAGGTCAAAATAAGGACTATCGGCCGCATAAAATTAGCCAATAATATCAGGCCCCGTGCATACTCAATTTCTATTGCAATGGTCCAGTTGGACTTCATAGCACTGTGCACTGGCACCCTGGTTATTAAACCCGATTTGTTGACTTCTTGATAATAGTAAGCTTCCCACAGTCCAATGTATACCAGGTGTGGAGCCTTGTTGTTGAATTCCGACAGACACCAGTATCTACTAGCAGCTAGGCTTATCCCAAAACCCCAGACAATAAAGCTGCAAAAGAGGCTTGCCAGTCTGAAGATCCACTCCTTCACTTCAGAAGAACTGTAGGTGATGTCAGAGAAGTGTGGAATCAACCAGGAACATCAGGAAAAGAGAAGACACAGCATGAGGTGTTGCTAGAGCACTCTAAATAGGCATTTTGTTTCACCTGTCTGAAGTTGCATTTAAGATATACGTATGTATGTATGTGTGTATGTATATTAATCATGTACATAACTGTAGATAAGAACAAAGAAAGAGGTTGGAGACTGCTCAGTGGATAAGAGCACTTGCTGTTCTTGCAGATAACTAGATTGTTTGCCAGCACTATCCTAGGGCAGTTCACAACCACTACCAGGGGATACAATGCCCACTTCTGGCCTCCAAGGACATGGCACCCACATGCACATTCCCCCACAGACACATAAGTCTTTAATAAAATGAAATAAAATAAAACATTTCACCATTATTATTTGAAATTTTGGGGGTTTTGCTTGCATGTACATCTCTGCACCACATGTGTACCTGGTGTCTGTTGAGTTCAGAAGAGAGTGTCAGACACTGGAACTGGACTGAAAAGCTGGTCGGGAACAACTATGTTGCTGCTGAGAGCTGAACTCCAACAATCTCAAAGATGAGCCACTTGTATCAATGAAATATAAGTGACTTGTTTATGTATCCAAAGAGGTATGTTCATTTTTAATTTTCCAAGATGAACACAAAACAGTAGCTCCAGGGAGACCAGTTGTCTATACAATTGGCTTTGGAAGGTGCTGACATTCCTTTTGTATATTTGTTAAAATTTTTAAGATTTTTATTAAAGAAAGCTATAGAGACTTTAATAATTAAAATCAGAATGGACATGACCTTGAAGTACTATTTAAAAATGGATTTCCTAAATGCAGTTAGGTGGTATATAGCCATTGCCTAGTATGTACTGGACCCTGATTTCTATCATCAGTAATATATCTATACACACACATGTACACACACACACACACACACACACACACACACACACATACACACACAGAAAATGCATAACACAAAGAAATCCAAGGCAACCTTCATGGATTATTTTGTCCCTATCACTTGTTCAAATTTCTATCCTTAGATAACCGAATTCGCTTCATTAAGGCATGTTGACATATTTTACATGAGCAAATATTGTCTGTGAAGCAAAATTACACTTCTTTTTTGGCTTTTTGAGACAGGGTTTCTCTGTGTAGCTTTGTCTGTCCTGGAACTCACTCTGAAAAAGCTGGCCTCCAACTCACATAAATCTGCCTGCCTCTGACTCACAAGTGCTGGGATTAAAGGTGTGGGCCACCACTTCTCTGTCTGCAAAATTACACTTCAAATCAATATGTGAAACATGTTCTCAGGATGTCTTATCAGTTCAAATCTTAGTGTGCAAGTGAAAATGATCAGGAGAAAGCTTTGTCCCAGGGATCTCAGCTGGGTTGTTCTGCAGAAAAGGAAAAGATGGAGTATTCCATTTCGTAGAAATGTGAACTATGTCAGTGGTTGCATGAAAAGAAGGTGTCAGGGAACCCAAAAACTGTATTTCCCTACCTAGAAACATTTTCTCTCACATACCCACTATGCTCCTAACTGAATGAAGGCACAGATGTCCTACTTGAAAAATTACACTAACAAGATGGATTTGGAACTGATAACCAGCTTGGTTAATGCTCTGTTTATAGAAGAGATCTGTGGGATCAGGATTCAACTCAGTGAAGGCTTGATGCTTTCCATGTCAGAAACCTGTGGGGAGGATGCATGTTTATCCTTCAGAGAACAAATTTGAATGTCACAGTGTAGGTTTCTCTTTACATCTTACCTCTGCACATAATAGGTGAATTTATACATTTGGAAGATGGATACAGGTGGTCTAAACTACTTAGTAGTAATAGGAAATGTTGAGGTGGGCAGGGAATTATGGGAGAAAATGAAGCATCTGAAAGGAAAAAAAAAAGGAGTACTGTAAAGTGAAGCCTTCCCGCCAGCCTGGTTCCAGAGCCGCATCAGTCCCAAATAAACACACAGGAGGATATTTTAATTACGAAGCTGTTGGCCTTGCTTGTTTCTTACTGACTAGCTCTGACTTAAGTATTTATCCCATAATTGCTAATATAAGTATTTCTCTTACCGAAGAAGTTTCTGGGCTTTCTACCCCATGGAGTTACATCTTGACCCTCTGTGTTTCTCCTACCCAGAGTCCTCCTGGATTTCTAGTCCCACCTATCTTGGTTCCCTATTGGCCAACAGTGCTATATTGACACATACACAAGACTTCCCCCATCATCTCCTCTTTTCTGTCTAAACAAAAAGAAAGGTCTTAACTTTAACACAGTCAAATTATATATAACAGAACAGTTATCAAGTAAGAACACAGTTACAATATTTTAGCAAGATTTAAAGTAAATATCCATCCCATCCTTGTGAGTCCAAAGATCTATATGTAGCTTATCATTTATCATAACTAAGGAAAACTATAACTATAACTATCTGTCTTCAACTACCTCAAAGACCACAGAAGGATAATATATAAACACTAGGATTGACAGAGACATCTTGCTGACTGGACAGTCACCTGAAGTTTTTCTGTAATATTGGGGCTTCCATCTTCAGCCCATAGGCCACAGTGTGTCTGGAAGACTTCTCAGTAAAGCAGGAAATTTCAAACTGTACATCTGCATCAGCAGTCTGTCAGTCATTTTTCTGTGTCCTGTAGAAAGTCTCATAGACTCTTCCATGAAGCAGGAACCCTGTAAGACTGACTTCAGCAGTCACTTTCCTGTGGGTTCTGTATGTCCAGCTTATACAACAACAGTCAAGCAGTCTAGGAAAGAGCAGTTTCTTGCACAAATGGCTAATCTTGCCATGTAAAAAGCAAACTCCATAACGAGTTTCTTCGATGCCCATCTTCCTCTCAGACATAATTGGTGCTGCCAGGAGCAGACATTTCTCATTGTCAAGAAAAATGCTAAACCATTTTAAATGCCATTTTTGAAAGTCTTTGAAAGGTTTGAAGACTATCCATCTGTCTCAAATACATCTCTATATATCTAGAAAACCTAACTTACCTAACTATAAGTTCTGACTATTATAAGTAACTATCTATAATCTGTATTTAATTACGCATTATGTGTGGGTTAATATCCGTGTTTTCAATTGGATTCCATTGGTATACCTGTCTATTTTTGTGCCAATACCAAGCTGTTTTCAGGACTATAGCTCTATAATAGAGCTTGAGGTCAGGCATGGTGGTGCCTCCGGACGTTGCCTTGTTGAACAGGGTTGTTTTAGCTATCCTGGGTCTTTTGTTTTTCCATACAAAATGATTATTGTTCTTTCAAGGTCTGTGAAGAATTGTGCTGGGATTTTAATGAGGATTGCATTGAATCTGTAGATTGCTTTTGGCAGGATTGCCATTTTTACTACATTGATCCTACCTATCCAAGAGCATGGGAGATCTTTCCATTTTCTGAGGGCTTCTTTAATTTCTTTCTTTAAAGATTCAAAGTTCTTGCGATACAGGTCTTTCACTTGTTTGTTTAGCGTTACCCCAAGGTATTTTATGTTGTTTGTGGCAATTGTAAAGGGTGATGTTTCTCTGATTTCTTTTTCAGCCCTGTTATCATCTGTATATAGTAGGGCTCTTCCTTCCCAATTTATTTTTTTCTTTTTTATTTCTTTTTTATATATATCATTTTTTATTTTAATTTTAAATAGCTTGTTTTACATGTCAATCCCAGTTCCGTCTCCCTCCCCTCCTCCCGCACTCCCCTTCCCCCCCAGCCTCCCACCCTATTGCCAATTCCTTCCACATAGGGGATATCTAGAGTCTGTCATTTCACTCCGGGTAGGGTCCAGGCATTCCCCTAAGAGTCCAGGCTGAGAGAGCATCCCTCTTTGTGCTATGGGCACACAATGACTGTTTGTATTCCAGGGATAGACACTGATCCACTGCTCAAGGCCCCATAGGTTGCCCAGGCCTTCTCACTGACACTCACATTTGGGGGGTCCAGATCAGTCCCATGTTAGCCTCCCCGCTGTAAGTCTGGGGTCCAAGAGATCTCCCTGTTCAGATCAGCTGTCTCTGCTGGTTTTGTCAGCCCATTCTTTGCCAATTTGCTCATCACTCCTCTCTCTCTGCCACTGAGTTCCTTGGGTTCAGTTCAGTGTTTAACTGTGTGTTTGCCTCTGCTTCCATCAGCCACTGGATGAAGGCTCCCAGATGGTTATAGACATCAAGTTCACTATCAGGAATGGGCATTCGAGGTGGTCTCTCCACTATTACTTAGCTTGCCAATTGGTGTTATTCCTTTAGATCACTAGAGGTCACTCTGGTGCCTGATCCGTCTTCTAACCTATGATTCCCTCTTCCCCCTATTCTACCCCCACCCACTCAACTTCCTGTTCCCCCATGACCTACTCTGTCTTTCTCTTCTCCCCTCTCTTCTTCCCAGCTCCCACTCCCCTTACCCCTCACCGTGTTCCACATCCATTCAGAGGATCTTGTCTCAATCCTCTTCTCTTGGGTTCTATGCATATATGCATATCTTTTAGGCACTTTCCTGTTTCCCAGACTCTCTAGAAACCATATATGAGTGAGTACATACCATGTTTGTCTTTTTGTGACTGGGTTACCTCACTCAGGATGGCTTCCTCCAGTGCCATCCATTCACCTGCGAATTTTAAGATTCCATTGTTTTTTTCTGCTGAGTAATACTCCATTGTGTAAATGTACCACATTTTCTCCACCCACTCTTCAGTTGAGGGGCATCTAGGTTGCTTCCAGGTTCTGGCTATTAGAAATAATGCTGCTATGAACATAGTGGAGCAGATGCCCTTGTTGTATGAATTTGCCTCATTTGGATATATGCCCAAGAGTGCAATTGCTGGGTCTTGCAGTAGATTAATTCCCATTTTCCTGAGGAATCTCCACACTGATTTCCAAAGAGTCTGTACGAGTTGGCACTCCCACCAGCAGTGGAGTAGAGTTCCCCTCTCTCCACATCCTCTCCAGCATAAATTGTCTTCAGTGTTTTTGATTTTAGCCATTCTGACAGGAGTAAGATGGTATCTCAGAGTTGTTTTGATTTGCATTTCCCTGATGGCTAAGGATGTTGAGCACTTTCTTAAGTGTCTCTTGGCCATTTTAGCCTCCTCTGTTGAGAATTCTCTATTTAGATCTGTACCCCACCTTTTAATTGGATCCTTTTGTGTTTTGGAGACTTGTTTCTTGAGTTCTTTGTAAATTTTGGAGATTAGCCCTCTGTCAGATGTGGGGTTAGTGAATATTTTTTCCCATTCTGTCGACTGCCTCTTTGTCTTGTTGGCTGTGTCCTTTGCCTTACAGAAGCTTTTTAGTTTCAGGAGGTCCCATTTGTTAATTGTCGATCTCAGTGTTCGCGCCACTGGTGTTATGTTTAGGAAGTGGTCTCCTGTACCAACTCGTTGAAGAGTATCTCCCACTTTCTCTTCTAAAGTTTCAGTGTGGCTGGATTTATGTTGAGATCTTTGATCCATTTGGACTTAAGTTTTGTACAAGGTGATAAACATGGATCTATCTGCAGTCTTCTGTATACCAGTACCAAGTTATGCCAGCACCATTTGTTGAAGATGCTTTCTTTTTTTCCATTGTACAGTTTTAGATTCTTTGTCAAAAATCAAGTGTTCATAGGTGTGTGGGTAAAAATCAGGGTTTTCAATTCGGTTCCATTGGTCTACCTGCCTATTTTTGTGCCAATACCAAGCTGTTTTCAGGACTATAGCTCTATAATAGAGCTTGAAGTCAGGTATGGTGATGCCTCCTGAAGTTCCTTTATTGTATAGGGTTGTTTTGGCTATCCTGGGCCTTTTGTTTTTCCATATAAAGTTGATTAATGTTTTTTTCCAGGTCCTTGAAGAATTGTGATGGAATATTGAAAGGGATTGCATTGAATCTGTAGACTGCTTTTGGCAAGATTGCCATTTTTATTATGTTGATCCTACCAATCCAAGAGCATGGGAGATCTTTCCATTTTCTGGTATCCTCTTTGATTTCTTTCTTTAAAGACACAAAGTTCTTGATATACAGGTCTTTCACTTCCTTGGTTAACATTATCCCCAGATATTTGATGCTGTTTTTGGCTATTATAAAGGGTGATGTTTCTCTGATTTCTTTGTCAGTCACTTCATCATCTGTATATAATAGGGCCACTGATTTTTTTGAGTTTACCTTGTATCCTGCCACATTGCTGAAGGTGTTTATCAGCTCTAGGAGTTCCCTTGCGGAGTTTTTTGGATCACTTATGTAAACAATCTTATCATCTGCAAATAGTGAAAGTTTGACTTCTTCTTTTCCTATTTGTATCACCTTTATCTCCTTTTGTTGACTTATTGCTGTAGCTAGAACTTCAAGTACAATATTGAAGAGATATGGAGAGAGTGGACAGCCTTGTCTTTTTCCTGATTTTACAGGAATTACTTTGAGTTTCTCTCCATTTAGGTTGATGTTAGCTGTTGGTTTACTGTATATTGCTTTTATTATATTCAGGTATGTTCCTGTTATCCCTGATCTCTCTAGGACCTTTATCATGAAGGGGTGCTGGATTTTGTCAAAGGCTTTTTCAGCATCTAGTGAGATGATCATGTGGTTTTTCTTTCGCAGTTTGTTTATATGGTGGATTACATTGATAGATTTTCTAAAGTTGAACCATCCCTGCATTCCTGGGATGAAGCCTACTTGATCATGGTGGAAGTTTTTTCGGATGTGTTCTTGAATCTGTTTTGCGAGTATTTTATTGAGTATTTTTGCATCGATGTTCATGAGGGAAATTGGTCTGTAGTTCTCTTCCTTAGTTGTGTCTTTGTGTGGCTTGGGTATCAAGGTAATTGTAGCCTCGTAAAAAGAGTTTGGCAGTAAGCCTCCTGCTTCTACTGTGTGGAATATTTGAGGAGTATTGGAATTAGCTCTTCATTGAATTTCTGGTAGAATTCTGCAATGAGGCCATCTGGACACGGACTTTTTTTGGTTGGGAGACTTTTGATGACTGTTTCTACTTCCATAGGGGTTATAGGTCTATTTAAATTCCTTCCTGTTCTTGAATTAGTTTTGCAAAGTGATAGTTATCCAGGAAGTCATCCATTTCCTTTAAATATTCGAATTTTGTGGAGTACAGGTTTTCAAAGTATGACCTGATGATTCTCTGGATTTCCTCAGAGTCCGTTGTTATGTCCACCTTTTTTTTCTGATTTTGTTAATTTGCATGTTCACTCTCTGCTGTATGGTAAGTTTGGACAAAGGTTTCTCTATCTTGTTGATTTTCTCACAGAACCAACTCTTCGTTGCATTGATTCTTTGTATTTGTTTTCCTAGTTTCTACTTTATTGATTTCAACCTTCAATTTTATTAATTCCTGGCGTCTACTCCTCCTGGGGGAGTTTGATTCTTTGTGTTCTAGAGCCTTCAGCTGTGCTGTTAATTCTCTAGTATAACTGTTCTCTAGTTTCTTCATGTGGGCACTCAGTGCTATGAACTTCCCCTATAGCACTGCTTTCAAAGTGTCCCATAGGTTTGGGCATGTTGTGTCTTCATTCTCATTGAATTCGAGGAAGTCTTTAATTTCTTTTTTTATTTCCTCTTTGACCCAGGGATGGTGCAGGTGAGCATTATTCAATTTCTGCAATTTATGTTGTTGTTGAATTCTAATTTTAATGCATGGTGGTCTGATAAGGTGCATGGAGTTATTCCAATTTTTTTTTGTTGCTGCTGAGGTTTGATATGTTGCCAAGTATGTGGTCGATTTTTGAGAAGGTTCCATGTGGTGCTGAGAAGAAGGTATATTCTTTTTTATGTGGATGAAATGTTCTATAAATGTCTGTTAATCCCAGTAGGGTCAGTACTTCTATTAGACCCTTTGCTCCTTTGTTGAGTTTCTGTCTGGTATTCCTGTATAGTGGTGAGAGTGGTGTGTTGAAATCCCCGACTATAAGTGTGTGGGGCTTTAGATGAGATTTAAGTTCTAATAATGTTTCTTTTACGAATGTGGATGACTTTGTATTTGGGGCATAGATGTTCAGGATAGACACTTCATCTTGGTGGGTTTCACCTGTGATGAGTATGTAATGACCTCCTTCATCTCTTTTGATTGATTTTATTTTAAAGTCTAGTTTGTTAGATATTAGGATTGGTACCCCTGCTTGTTTCTTGTGTCCATTTGATTGAAAAAAATTTTCCCAACCTTTAACTCTCAGGTAATGTCTGTCTTTGAGGGTGAGGTGTGTTTCTTGTATGCAGCAGAAGGAAGGGTTCTGTCTTCGAATCCATTCTGCTAGTCTGTGTCTTTTTATGGGTGAATTAAGGCCATTAATGTTGAGTGATATTAATAACCATTGATTGCTCATACTTCTTCGATTTGCAATGGTTGTTGTTGGTGGAATTATGTGTGGAATTTCACCCCATTGTTCTTTTGGCTGTTGGTAGAGAGGGATTCTCTAATGCCTATGTTTTTCTGGTTGTAGTTAACTTCCTTGGGTTGGAATTTCCCTTCCAGAACTTTCTGTAGGGCTGGGTTAGTGGATACGTATTGCTTGAATCTAGTTTTGTCATGGAATATCTTGTTTTCTCCATCTATAGTTCTTGAGAGCTTTGCTGGATATAGTAGTCTGGGCTGGCATCCATGGTCTCTTAGTGGTGGTAGAATAACTATCCAGGACCTTCTGGCTTTCAGAGTTCCCATGGAGAAGTCAGGTGTAATTCTGATAGGTTTGCCTTTATATGTTACTTGGCCATTTTCCTTAGCTGCTCTTAATATTCTTTCTTTATTCTGTATATTTGGGGTCTTGATTATTATGTGACAAGGGGTCTTTTTTGTGATACGCTCTATTTGGTGTTCTGTAAGATTCTTGTACATTCACTGGCATGTCTTTCTTAAGGTTGGTAAAGTTTTCTTCTATGATTTTGTTGAATATGTTTTTTGCCCCTTTGAGGTCGTTTTCTTCACCTTCTTCTATACCTAATATTCGTAGGTTTGGTCTTTTCATGGTGCCCCATATTTCCTGGATGTCTTGTGTTAGGGATTTGTTGGACTTAAGATTTTCTTTGCTTGATGACTCCATTTTTCCTAGTTTAGCTTCAACACCTGTGATTCTCTCTTCCATCTCTTGTATTCTGTTGGCAATGCTTGTATCAGTAGTACCTGGCCATTTGCCCAGCTCTTCTTTTTCCTGCCTTTCTTCAGTTTGTGTTTTTTTATTGTCTCTATTTCAGTTTTCAACCTTTGCACTGTTTGCAATGTTTCTTGCAAATTTCAGTTTATCTTTTCATCCATTTGTTGCATTTTATGAATTTTCTGGTTTGTTCTGTCTTCTATTTCTTGCATTTTTTGGTTTGCATTTTCTTCCATTTCTTGCATTTTTTGGTTTGATTTTTCTTCCATTTCTTGCATCTTTTGGTTTGATTTTTCTTCCAGTTCTTGTATTTTTTGCTTTGTTTTTTCTTCCATTTCCTGCCTTTTTTGGTTTGTTTTTTTCCATATCTTGCATTTTTTGTTCGTTTTTTCTTCCATTTCTTGAATTTCTTTTAGTTTGTTTTTTTCACCCATTTCTTTGAGGAATTTTCCTATATCCTCTTTTATGGCCTCTATCATTTTCATGAAAGTGGTTTTAAGGTCCTTTTCTTCTGCTTCATTTGCATTGGAATGTTGGAGTCTTCTGGTGTGGAGTCTCTAGAATCTGGTGGTGTCGTATTTGTTTTTCTGTTACTGAGTTTGTTTTTGTATTTTCTCTTTCCCATCTCTTCTTCTAGTGAGTGCAGAAAGAGCCCCTTACTGGTCTGGTGGTTAGGGGACCAGAGTTCCCTTTTGGTGGGTGCTAGCAAGTGCAATAATCTGGTAGTTCTTCTATTCCTGGTCCTCCTTCTGGTCCTGTGGGTGGAGAAGAAGACCAGGAATCTGGGGTGCTTAGCCTTCTACCTGGTCCCCTGATCACTTTGCTGGATCTGCTGGTTTCCTGGTCTTGTTATTGGAAGAGAAGACCTGTAATCTGGGGTGCTTGGCTCCCACCGGGATTGGAAGCTCTGTGCCGTTCCCAGGCAATCCCCAGGCACTGGAACGAAGGCCTGGATGCAGGGCCTGTTGTACCTGTTCCTGCCAGAACAGCTGGTCCCCTGGTCTCCCTGGATCTGCTAGTTTCCAGGTTTCCTTGGTGGGAGAGAAGACCTGGAATCTGGGGTGCTTGGCTCCCACCGGGATTGGAAACACTGTGCAGTTTCCAGGAAATCCCCAGGCACTGGAAAGCAAGCCCTGAAACAGGGCCTGTTGTACCTGGTCCCCTGGTATCCCTGGATCGTTTTGCGGAACATACGGTTTTTAGGTTTGACCTTTTCGCGGTGTCCTATATTTCCTGGATATTTTGTGTAAGAGATTTATCTTACTTGAGATTTTCTTTGGTCGATGACTGTGTATCCTCTAGTGAGTTTTCAACACCTGAGATTCTCTCTTTCATCTCTTGTATCCTATGAGATATACTTATATCTGTAGATCCTAGTCATTTACCCAGGTTTTCTATTTCCAGCATCCCTTCATTCTGTGTTTTCTTTATTGCTTTTATTTCAGTTTTCAAGCTTTGAACTTTTTGAATTATTTTGTTCATTGTTTGGTTGTTTTTTCTTGGCTTTCTTTAGATTCTTTAAAAGATTTGTTTATTTCTTGAATTTTTGGTTTGTCTTTTCCTCCATTTCATGTATTTTTTTGTTTGTTTTCTATTTCTTTAAGGGATTTTCTTGTCTACTCTTTAAGGGTCTCTATCATCTTCCTAAAATAGTTTTTAAGGTCCTTCTCTTCTGCTTCATCTGCAACTCTGGTCTCTCCTGGTATTCTCCTCACTCAAGAAGTAACCAAGAGTGATGTGTGGCTGGACTCAGGGTCATCCTTCCTGCCAGGGAAGGTACACTCTAAGCAAGGAGCAGGACCAATAAGATCCAAGTAGGGGGCAATGGTAGAGATTGGGCCTGGAGCAGAGGCCACACCCACCTCAAGCTAATGGCAGAAGGCAGAGGGGCAACCAAGGGTGATGTATGCCTGGACTCCACCATAGTACCAATTTTGTTTTAATTTAGTATTTGCAGATAAGAGAACACACAGCAAACAGTTTACATCTGCCTATGACCATGTTTAAAACTTTTCTTTGACCCATTCCTTTTACATTGCCTTTAGTCTCTTTCTATGATTCCCTAAGACATCTCCATTCTAGACAAATCTCTCCTTTTGTCTTTCTCTCTTTCTTTTCCCTCTAATCAGTGACTCTCATTCAGGAGTCCATGGCTGAAGTAAAAGCCATATCTGCAAAACTTCCTCTAAATCCTGAGTTTACCTTCTTAGTACAGTGTCGTCACCCTCCACTCTCTCAACTGTTTGTTCATTTTACTGTTTATGTGGAGTTTACCAGCTAACTTTTTATGTTTCTTAGTATTATAAATTTATCATCTCATTACAAGTCTTCTGGATCTGGCAAATCCTTTCTCCCTGTTCTCTCTGTTATTGCCCATAGAAGTGCAGTTGTACTCATAACACGTGAAGCTCTTTCTGATGCTCTCTGGGCTGCTTTGCTGTATTCTGTGGACATCTGAAATTGCACCCTCACTTGACCTGTCTCCTATACCCACCATTTTATCAGACTGATCATACCAAGTAGGCACCTAGCCTTCACATTTTTGCACCATCTAATTTTAGCCTTATTTCTCCAACTCAGTCCTCAGCAGGAACCACATACTTGGAACCTCACTACCTGCCCCTGACAAGAAACCTTTGTATGGCTCTTAATTTTATTTTTAGTTGACATACAAATGCTTACCAAAGTCCCCCCACACTTTTTAAAACTGAATAATTATATGTACCATTTTTTAAAAATGATGACAAGTAAATGTAAGCCATTAGGTTTAAATGAATATCCCATATATATATTTTACTGTGGAAACAAAAGCATCATTTTTTGAAACACAATGAATCCTTGACTTTTATTTCAACATCAAAGCTTCCCAAACAATACACACTGGCATAATTTAACATCATTCAGCTTAGAAGCAAAGGAAGGAAGCACTGGTGGGTACAAAGTGTCCTTGGCTGCCAGTGAGAAATAAGCTTGCTTCACATGTCAACCTCTGCTCTCTCTTCCTTCCCTCCTCCCCAGCAACACAGAAAATCTGCAACCTACCACACAATCCCAACTCATCGGGCCCTCCTTGAGGGATCTTCAAGTCTGTCATATCATCCAAGTCAGGGCCTAGGCTCTCTGACATGTGTCCGGGATGACAGAGCATCCCCCGATATGGAAAGGGGTCCCAAAGTCCATTTGTATGACAGGGATGAATACCGATCTAAACCCAAGGCCCCATAGATTTCCAAAGCCACCTCACTGCCAGCCAAATTTAGGGTGTCGGGATAAGACCTATGCTTGCCTCTCAGACACAAGTCTGAGGTTCATGAAATCCCCAATGTTCAGGTAAGTTGTTTCTGTGGGTTTTACCAGACTGGTCTTGACCCAATTGTTCAACACTCCTCCCTCCCTGCATCTGGGTTCCAGGAGTTCAGTTCAATGTTTAGCTGTGCATGTCTCCTGCTACCACTGAATGAAGTCTTTAGAATGCCAAATAAAGAAGTCATCAATCTCATTATCAGAGAAGGGAATGTAAGGTAGTCTGTTCACTATTGCTTAGATTACCAGTTACTGTTGTCCTAGTAAATCTCTGAAAATCTCACCAGTGCTAGATCTCTCTTCAATCCTATAAGAACTCCCTCTATTATGGCAACTCTCATTCTTCGCCTGACTCAACCTTCCTGATCCCCCACATCCTCCTCTCCCCTCCTCTATGCCCTGTCTGTTTCTCCCTGCTCCTGTTCCCCTCCCCCATGCTCCCAATCCACTCATGTGATGCTATCCCTTGCCCCTTCTCTGGTGTACAAGGGATATCTCTCTTAGGGTCCTCTCTGTTTCCCAGACTCTCTGGAGGTAAGATTGTAGGTTGGGCTGACAGTGTTCTTGTAAAACAATTTTTATTACCCTAACCATCAATAATTGGCAACCAATCCTTGAATCTGAATGAGCAGAGCAGCCCTGGTGGAGGGAAGTCTGGCTACCGTGTCATAAAGTGCCCTAGCATCACAGGCTGTCAGCTTACATCACAAAGCCTAGCCTGCTTGGCTAGGAGTGGGCACCTGCCACAACAGGGAGCAGGAATCCCATCTGGTAGCTCAGGAGGGAGCAGCTATGAGCAAGCGAACCAGTGAGTGTCAACTTTGGGGGACCTTTGGCTTCCCTACTAGCAGCAAGGACTCTACAGGTCCCCACAAGTCCTGCTGCAGTTCTGTTCTCTGGAGTCCACAGGGCAGCAATGCAGGGGTGTCACTGGGCAACACTCCCTAGGTGGCTCAGTGCCACTGATGGCGTCCATCCCTCCAGCAGTCACAGGCCTGCTGTGATCACCTGGGCCCCCACCTGCCCATAGACCCACTGGGGTTTGATCTTCCCAGGAATGTATGGTCAGGTGGGCCCACTTAGATTTGGAGATACCACACCTTGGCCAGCCCAATGCCTGTCCCACAGGCATCTTTCTCCTGAGGCTTGTCACCTGGTCAGCAGCCATGGAGAGGCCACCTTCTACCTGCAGACAGGGTGGATGGGGTAACTCCTACTCAATGCCAGCTCCTGCTCCAAGCACCAGACCAGTCAACTCTGGATGCCCGCCATTTCCTGGCAATTTTGCCTAGCCCTATGACCCTCAGCCACCTGTCCTTGGTCACCCAAAGTGGATCTGTCAAGAGTCCAGCAGGGCAGGAGTGTCTTGGTTCAACCAGCCCCAAAGAGAACCTTTGAAAGGGGCAGACCATAATGTTGAAGGCCACAAATATAAGAGTTTCCATGGTTGCTTATGGTCATACAATATACAGAAGAAAGAAGCGAGTATATATCTTAAGCAAGATACATTTCAGTGAGATAAGACAGGGCACAGGGTTGTAGGGTTACAGGATAACAGGGTCTATCAGTTATACCCTGGGTCGAGGGATCTTTACCACCTTACAACCTTAGGACCAGCAATTAGCAGACATAGGAATTTTGACCCAAGTCATATAGTGTCACATCCCATTCTCTGAGAGCAGAGCTCAGTTGCCATCTTGGCATTCCCAGTCATTAGATGTTCCCTTTTCAGTGACTAAGTTTCGAAACTTTAATTAGTTTTAATTTTTGGTCCCTTATTCCCCCCTATTTTTATAGATAAAAAATTCTTGGCTTTTTGGTGGACAATTTAAAATCTCTGGGGAAGTTTAGGGTAATAAGTTTGTATCTGTTATCATCCTGTCCCATATGTATGCGAGTTGTTTTTGACTTAAAATATCAAGCAGGCAAAAGGGGTGATGTATTCTTTCCTGTGCTACTTCCTGCTGACTTTTGGGATATTTTCAGGGACACTGAGAAGGCTGAAATGCTAGTCAAAAGCAAAAAAGGGGGATTCATGACATGGGGCATGGGGCATTCATCAGAGGCATCTACTTTGCAGACTCTGTTAATGATACAGGTTGTATTCACATCAGCTGGGCTGGTTCACATGTACAGTAAGTCCAGTGCTAGCAGAATTTAGGAACAGGCTCTAGTCAGCAACTGATGCTAGTCTGCCAGAAGCAGAAATCTGTTGAGCCTTGTTTAAACTGGGAACAGACATTAAAACTTACATACTTAATGGGAACTCTTAGGCCCGTAGTTTTAGTGATCAAGAAGGAGAGGAGTCCCAAGATCAGGGAGAAAATCCCATCCTCAGGAACAGACTGGTGGGATAAGAAAAGCTGTGCTTATCTGGAGTCCTTTTGACCTATGAGAAATGGATCCAAGCTTTATAAATTTGGATCCTCTGAAGCTTAAGAGATCTATACTATATAAGAGGACATAAAAGGCTCAGATATATTGTCATTAAAAATCTGTACTGAAATCCACTTTGTAGAAAAAAGCAGAAGTTGGGTATCTGGAAAAATGGCAGGAATATACTTATAACTTTCAGACCTATTAAAAATTTCAGATTTGTTTTAGAAGCTTGTACATTTTTCTTCTGTCCAGAGAGATCTAGGTATAGATGGGACAGAGGTACCTTAAGACTGATGAAAAAACTTTTAAGTTTTTACTTAGATGACAAACGAAATAAATCTTAAAATGTTGAGCCTGTGATTGTAGAGTGAGTAGCCTCAAATGTACCAGCTTATCAGAACTAAATTAAGTATTAAGCTTTGAGCTTTTATATTTTAGATTATTTTTATGGCCTAATCACTGATAAGTCTTTATATTCTCAGATCTTTATTTCAATCTTGGTTGCCTGGTACTGGCAATCTGACAGTGTTATAGCTAGTTCAACCATTTACACTATCAGAGATTAGAGAAGGATAAATTCTATGTAACTTTTGAATCTACTTAAAAAATGACAGGATCAAGTCCATATACAGTTAGCCATACCCAAGTCTCAATAGCATTGGGGCAGAAGAAAATCTTTGCCATATCCATAAGGTGAGATTTTTCTCTCTCTCTGTGGAGGAGAGACATGGAAAAGACTGACCTTATTTTGTCTAGGTATAGCTGGTGCAATCAATTTTCCACCTTGCCTGCAGCATCTCGAGAGTCTGAGCCAGGTCCTGCCTGGCAGCAGGTGTCACATATAAGCATCTTGCCCACAGGTCAATCTGTGATGCCCAATAATTTTCTTTAGAGACCTTGGGTCACTGTGAAGATCTGGGAATCTCGGTCTGATATTTATAAGCTTTGTAGTCAACATTTTAAATGCCATATTCTGCAGATCTCTGTAGTATTAATAGTGTACCATTGCTTGTAAGTTGTATTTCTTAACTTCTTGCAATAGAATAGCAGTTTCTATAATGTTAGGACTTTACACTGTAAGGTTTACCTTTAAAAATATAATGCTTTGATCTTTAATGACATTTCCCATGTTGTGGTACTCCTTAGCACAAAATTTTCCTGTTGTTATGAATGTGAATAGCTGACATATACTTGGCACAAAGCTACCATTATAAAAGGGTTTTGTTTTAAACACCCAAAGTTTTGAGAGCCATGGGCTAGAAGTTATTTTATGCCCTTTGTTAAACTTAGGTCATTGTCTTACTGTACCATAAGAATTAAACATCTTAGCCTCTGGATAGCATGTGGAACTTATGGCTGGGATCTTAAATTTTAGCTCCTTGATTTAAGTACCAACATTAACAATATGACATAAGCATAAATATCTTAT
Organism: Mesocricetus auratus; assembly: GCF_017639785.1. Lineage (NCBI taxonomy): Eukaryota > Metazoa > Chordata > Mammalia > Rodentia > Cricetidae > Mesocricetus > Mesocricetus auratus. Next base: position 17,875 of record NW_024430486.1, read on the forward strand.
AACCTTATAAATTTAAACATTTTAAGATCTGTTTTCAAAAACAATTAAAAATTCTTTATCATCGTTTGTGCAATATCAAATTTAAAACACCTGTTATGTCTTTAAAACCATCATCCCCTGGGTGACTGTTAAGTTTATGTCATCAATTTCCAGTGTTATTAGTTTCAACCAGTTTTAACTTTCAACAGATTTAACTAGAAAACAGTTTTAATGCCGTCTACATCAAAAAGACATCTGAACATCTGATAATCCGTATTTAATGACCAGAGCTCAGAGATAAATTTTGAGGTATGTCTATAAATGACTGATGCCTGTCAGCATTAGACAGAAAAAATATCCATACTATTTTTGTTCTGGCTCTATGCTAGCAACAAAATGTAAGTCTATACTATTAAACACAGGTAGAACTTTTTAACAAATATGCATAATTTTATTTTGACAAATAAAGAGAACTGATAAACATAATTAACCTGGTATGGTTAAAATTTTAAACCATATTACCAACTGCTTTTTAATTTAGTATTTGCAGATATGACAGCCCACAATAAACAGTTTATATCTTCCTCTAATCATTTTTACAACATTTCTTTCACCATCTGAATTTGCACCCCCAATTGACCTGTCTCCTATACCCACAGTTTTATCATGCTTGGTCTTCTTTTCATCAGACTGATCATACCAAGTCTGAACATAGCCATCACATCTATGCAACATCGGTTTTAACTTTATCTCTCCACCTCAGTCTTCAGCAGGAATCACAGGAAAACTTTATAATACTCTTTTTTTTTATTTTCCAGTTTAAATTTAGATAAGAAACAAGGTTGCTTCAAAAGTCAGTTCCAGGTCCCTCTCCCTTCCCCTCCCCTCCTCCTGTGCCCTCCTCCCAACCCCCCTCCCCGTTATCCCCTCATTCCCCCAGGGAGGATGAGGCCCTCCATGGGGGTGTCCATAGTCTGTCATTTCATATAGGACAGGGCCTAGACCCTTCCCCAAGAGTTCAGGGTGAGAGTGCACCTCACATTGTCGGATGGGAGTCCAAAGTCCGTGTGTATACTTGGGATGGGTACTGATCTGCTGCTTTATTTTGATTTTAGTTTACTCAGAAATCTTTATCAAATTCCCCCCCTCCCTTTTAAAAAATTAATAATAATATGTACCATTTTTTAATGATGACAAGTAAATGTAACATTAGGTTTAAATGACTAAAGCCATACGTACTTTTTCCTGTGGAAACAAAACCATCATATTTTACAGCATAATGTATCCTTGACTTTTATCTTAACATCAAAACTTCTCAAAGTATACAGAAAGGGAGGCAGCACTGGTAGGCACAAAGTGTCCTTGACTGTCAGTGTTTTCGAAAAATATTACTTTATTACCCTAACGATCAATAATTGGTAAGCAACCCTTGAATCTGAATGAGCAGAGCAGCCCTGGTGGAGGGAAGTCTGGCTGCAGTGTCATAAAGTGCCCTAGCATCACAGGCTGTCAGTTTACATCACAAAGCCAAGCCTGCTTGGCTAGGAGTGGGCACCTGCCAAGACAGGGAGCAGGAATCCCATCTGGTAGCTCAGGAGGGAGCAGCTATGAGCAAGAGAACCAGTGAGTGTCAACTTTGGGGGACCTTTGGCTTCCCTACTAGCAGCATGGCCTCTACAGGTCTCCACAAGTCCTGCTGCAGTTCTGTTCTCTGAACGTATGTAAATGTCATGAAATATTTGTGTATTGCCAAAATAAAGGGTAAGAGTGGTTATGTACTTGTCTACCCCAGAGTCCAGAAATGCTGCAAGACATCCTACAACATAAAGTATAGATTCCTTATACAGCTATTAGGCCTCCAACCTGAAGAGTATTGATGTTACAAAATTCAGTGTTAGCCAGAAGGCTGAAATTTTCTGAGAGTGAGAGATAGGAGTGAACAGTGTCTATTGTCTAACCCCACTATAATCAGATTTGCTTATCATAGCCTTATGTCAATATAGTTAAGAGTCTATTGTAACAGTTGCTTCTTTGTTGTTGTCTTAGATGTATAATATTGGGTTCAATATACTTTAGGGTTCTGAGGTAATTTATGTCAATTCTAGAATCTAGTAACATTAAGAATTATTCAAAATATTTCAACACTATAAATTTTAATTTTGTCATTATCTTCAACATTTACATAACTAAACCACTGAATTGTTAATACCATACCATTCCAGAACCATTAAACACAATTAGTATTATAAAAATAATGAATATCAGTACAAAAATTCAATAGTAAAAAAAGCACTGAATCTTAACTACAGAATACTTGATCATATTAATATCATTACTAAAACTTCAATGAATTTATTTTGACTACTTTTCATAGTAGTGTATAAGCTTGTATGTATAGTGAAATATTGAAAGAGGATATATTTTGATTCTCCTTTTAAGTTTATCTGAATTTATTTAGGATAACATGAATCTTAGAAAAGGGATATGAAAGCAAATGCTCTCTCTCTCTCTCTTTTACTTGTAAAACTATGCTGTGTCTCCTGATTCTAGGATCCTGCCTCAAGTTCCTTACTGGTCTTCCCGCAATGACAGAATGTGATATGAATGTGTGGTGATGAATAAACCCTTTTTCTACACAAAAAAACTATGCTGTGTCATTAGCACATGTATTAATTTTGAAAATAATTACCTATCTAAAATATCCATTTTTTATTTTCCCATACATGCTGTTTATA
>NW_024430487.1:0-31196 GCF_017639785.1 Mesocricetus auratus
AGTCTAATGCTGGTTCACCAGCTGTCAGTCTGTGGTCTGTGAGCTCCCACTTGCTCAGGTCAGCTGTGTCTGTGGGTGTAGAGAAAAGCCTTTTCCTTGCCAGCTGCTTTGGTTTTTCTCCGCCAGTCGCCTGGGCTCTGCCGAGTTGTAGTCCCCAAATAACACACAAGATGCTGTATTAATTATGAAGCTGTTGGCCTTGTTTGTTTCTTACTAGCTAGCTCTGACTTAAGTATTTAACCCATCTAAGTATTTCTCTTACCGGACGGACATCTTACTTCTCTGGCAGGCTACGTGATGACTCTCTGTGTTTCTCCTACCCAGAGTCCTCCTCAATTCCTAGTCCTACCTATCTTGCTTTCCTATTGGCCAACAGTGCTTTATTGACATATACACAGGACTTCCCGATCATGTGGGTTTCCCCAACATGGTCTTGACCCCTTTGCTCATCACTCCTCCCACTCTACAACTGGATTCTAGGAGTTTGGCCCAGTGCTTAGTTGTGAATCTCTGCTTCTGCTTCCATCAGCTACTGGATGAAGGCTCAAGGATGGCATTTAAGGTAGTCATCAATCTCATTATAGGGGAAGGACATTTAAGGTAGCCTCTTGGCTATTGATTAGATTCTTAGTTGGAGTCATCATTGTGGATTTCTGGGAATTTCCTTAGTGTCAGGTTTCTCGTTAAGCCCATAATGACTCCCTCTATCAAGGTATTTCTTTCCTTGATCTCCTTCTCTGCTCTTCCCTCAACCAGACCATTCTGATCATTCATGTTCTCCTCTCCATCCATTCTCCTCTCCTTTTTCTCCTCACTCCCTCCCCCTCACCCCATGCTCCCAATTTACTCAGGAGCTCTTGTCCCTTTCCCTTCTTGGGGGGTACATGTATCTCTCTCTTAGGTTCCTCCTTGTTTCCTAGCTTCTCTGGGATTGTGGACTGTAGGCTGCTTATCCTTTACTCTATGTCTAATATCTAATTATGAGTGAGTACATACCATGTTTTTCTGGGCTACCTTACTCAGGATGGTTTCTTCTAGTTCCATCCATTGCCTTAGAATTTCAAGATTTCATTGTTTTTTTCCACTGAGTAGTACTCCATTGTGTGAATGTACCACATTTCCATTATCCATTCTTCAGTCGAGGGGCATCTAGGTTGCTTCCAGGTTCTGGCTATTAAAAATAATGCTGCTATGAACATAATTGAACAGATGTTCTTTTGGTATGAGTGTTCAACCTTTGGGTATATACCTAAGAGTGGAACTGCTGGGTCTTGAGGTGGATTTATTCCTCTTTTTCTGAGAAACCACCACACTGATTTCCAAAGTGGTAGTATAAGTTTGCATTCCCACCAGCAATAGAAGAATGTTCCCCTTTCTCCACATCCTCTCCAGCATGAACTGTTGTTGGTGTTTTGATTTTAGCTATTCTGATAGCTGTAAGATGGTATCTCAGAATTGTTTTGATTTGCATTTCCCTGATGGCTAAGTACGTTTAGCAGTTACTCAAGTGCCTTTCAGCTACTGGAGATTCTTCTGTTGAGAATTTTCTATTTAGATTTGTATCCCTTTTAAAAATTGTATTATTTGGTGTTCTGGTAACTAGTTTCTGGAGGTCTTTTTTTCATTTTGGAGATCAGCACTTTATCAGATGTGGGGATGGTGAAGGGTGTGCTCCACCACCACCCAGCCATGAATGTGCATTTTTGAAATATTAATTATACCAACCCATAAATACTGTATGTCTTTCATCTTTGTAGTGTGTTTCTCAAACTCTTTCTTTAGAGATTTGAATTCCTCATTGCTGAAGTCTTTCATATGCTTTTAAGGCCTATTCCAAGGTATTTTATTGTCTTTGATACGATTGTAAAAGGGAGTGCTTGTATGATCTCTTTCTCAGTGATTGTTGGTGGTGTATAGAAAGTCTATTGATTTTTGCAAGTTGATATTTACCCTGCCATTTTGTTGAAATTGCTGATTTTCTCTATTTTCTGGCAGGATTTTGGTTGTCTCTTACGTGTAATATCATATAATATGTAAATTGAGATAATTTGACTCCTATTTCTTATGCTTCTCATTTTCTTTCTTTTTATTTGTTTTTGCCTTCTTGCTCTGGCTAGGGTTTCCTACACTATATTTAAAATGAATGAAGCTAGTGCACATCTCTGTGTCAGGAAGTCAACTGATATTCCTACCCAGCTCTGAAAACTATGAATGACAACAATGAACATGGATAGATATTCGTGAAATGCAATTAGTGACACTCACGTGTTGGTGGAAACCGACTGTCTAATTCAACATCAGAATACTCGACAGGAGGTAAATCCTTCCTGGTACTATACACCTAGCTATGGAGATGATGCATCTTAGAAGAGAATATATGTGTGCTAGACTGGCACAATTCTAAATCTTACCCTTATACCCCAAGATAAGTGTGTCTATCACCTTTCACCAAAGAAGCTTCTGTTTACAGCTAATAGTTGCATACCCAAACCAAGTCAAGACTTTGGAGAACCACAACTGGACACAATGCGGAGATCAATGGATTGTGGAGATTTCAGCCCCAATGGATATATCCACATCATAGCTCCTACGCCTCTGGCTCAGGGAACAACATGCAAGAGAGTGTGGAAAAGTTATACTAGGAAGTCTGCTGTGAAATATTCTCTCTAGAAATGGCTGTATAAACAAGATCAAAGCAACGACATTATCAATAGACATGCTTATGTGGAATGGGGAGATAATACCATAGGTTCTCACCAGTAGACAAAGAACTACAGATAACTAGTAACATTTTAGTGCAAATTAGTCTCTCCCATGGAAGAGACCCCTATGGGTGATCTAATGCACAATAGTAAGCTCTAAAAACATATACGCACAAACAACAAAAACAAATTCAGCAGGTACATTTATATATTTGTGCAAATATAAGTATATATATGTATGATATTGCTAATCAATGAAAAATAGGCTATTAAATTGAGAATGAGAGATATAGTGATTGTTGAAGGGAAGGTCCCTGGGGCTAACTTGTGAAGGAAAGGGAAAAAGGAAAATGATGTAATTCTATTTTAGTTAAAAATATGATTCTAAATGTTAACAAATTCAGAAAAATTGACATAATTCTGTATATTTTTACTGACCATAATGTAATAAACTTAAATCAATAACCGAGGAATCTCTGTCATTTAAACAAACTAATCAATGATTAAATAACATAATGATGAATTTGTCACAGAAGAAATCCAGGAAGAAAAATAAAGATTCCTGGAACTAAACCAAAATGAAAACAACACAAGAAAACCTCTGGGGCACAAAAACAGTCCTAAGAGGGAAGCATAATAGTATGTGCCATTATTAAAAAATAATAAGGGCACAAATAAATAACTTAATGATGCAACTCAAGAATTTGTAAGAAGAACAAAAAAACTAATCCCAATAGAGTATATAGGAAAAAAGTAAAAATAATAGGAAAAACTAAGGAAACACAGATGAAGATAATACAAAGAATCAACAAATATAAAATCTGGTTCTTTGAAATGGTAAATTGAATCAGTAGACATTTGACATAAATTCATTTAGTTCCATGAATCTAATGTTAGTATTCATAGTTATCAAGGTTTCTTTAAATAGTCTCAGTAGTGGTGATTTAAGGGTGATGACTTTCTTGTGTTTCTGAATATTGTCAATGTCTTCATCAATTTGAAAAATAATATTCCTTTCCCATTAATTTCCACAAGACACTCTTTGCCTCTTTTAGGTTTCAGACAAGAATGAAAAGTGCTGAGTGTTTCCTCTTCCATACTATTATAATAATACAATTGTTTGCAAATGGACAATGAAGTCAAGGATTGTAGTGAACATAGTTTGTGAAAAAAAAGAACATCAAAAGTCAAGAATGATAAACTTCCTGGAGCTATTAATGGTTGTAAACCTAAACCAAGTCATGGCTTTGAAGGACTCATGAGACCTATTAACTATAGGACCCATTCACCAGAAAAGACACAAAACAAGCATGAAGCAAACATTAGGTCAGGGTGACGTTATGGTCTTTGTAGGTTATGTTTTTGGATGGTAGACAAGCACATAGAGGTGAATAAATCAAGTTTGATTTGCCTGACATTTAATCAGCTGTCTTGGGAACAGATACTCCACAAGAAAAACTCATTTCTATGAAGAGCAAAGTCCCATAGGAAAGTTACATAATCAGGGTTGAGATGACAAGAGGGAATAATGCACATAATAGGCAGGTATACAGAGCTTTGAATACTTCCCCTACCTTTGACTCTTCATTGCAACCTTTCTGTGGACAGGACATTTATGCTTTCTTTAATGTGTTTGCCTGTCTTGGAAGATGATATATGACCCCTTCCTGCTGTCTTAAAACTATCTTCAGTCCTTATTTTGTACCATCCAGGGAGAAAACTAGATTTCTAATCAGGGTCTTTTTATACAGAGGCCTTATCCAGGTGAGTCTGAGGGCTCAACAGGTGTGGCAGAAATAAGACTGAGAGATCAAAAACAAGACCAAGTGTGTAAGGTCACCTGGCTAGAAGTTTACAGTTGTCAGCAGCCTCTTATCTCATTAATTCACTGATACAGTCTTCTGAAGAGGAGTGAGTTCTGTCCAAGTGGAACCTCTACCTAAGGGGTCTTTATAATCAGTTTGTTAGTATAGAGAAATATTGCATTAACTGTGGAGGAACATGCAGTGAAGTAAGGATGTTCCTTATTTCTGAGATGAAATAATATAGCTTATTCTTAACGGATTCCACATAGTTTTTACGTTAGGCTTTTCCTGTATTGTTAAATCGTCTCTCACCTTACTAATGAGTTTTTGCAGCATTGCAGATAATTTTGTTCATGAAATCTATATGCAAGGTTTTTAAAATATTCTTTTGAAATGTGTGGTATGTTTTAACAGAGTTTTATACTTTGACATTTTGTATACATTAGCTACAGGACTAGTATCATCTTTAGTCAAGCTTGATAGCCATATTTTCAAGTTTTTGTTTAAATACTTAAATTCTAAAACAAGCAGCCTCTACTGAAATCATATACATTCAAGCAACACTAAACAGACTTAACAGGTTGTATTTATATATTTATGCATATATGGATATCTATCTACACATCTATATGTATATTTGTAAGGACATGAATCTGGGAGTAAATGATGAAGGGAGGACATGGGAAGAGTTAGAAGGAGGAAAAACAAGAGAGAAAGTGATATAATTATAATTTTTAAATATTAAAAATATAGTTAGAACATATAGCTGAGCTTAAATAATGCATTAGCATCTGTTGCATTTTTTTGTGTACTGAGACTTGATTTCCAATTAATTTAATAGTTACTGAGCATGTACTATGTACCACAATACTTGAAAAGCATTGTGGTATTAATTTATTTATAGGTCAGTTTAAATTCCATTATGAATTCCTTTTGGAAACATTAATTGATGTTCTACTTAATTTATTTAATGTGAATGCTTTAGAATGAATTCATTAAATCTGACTTTATTCTTCTGCCACATTTTTGATGCATAATATCTCCTTTTTAAAACCTTATTCCAAATAATGCAAACACATTTGCCCATCTACGAAAGTAGAAATGAGAACAGAACAGAGTACTTCTCATTTGGATCTTTAATTCCAATTTCAATCCAAAGTATTGTAATAAATGTGCATATGATGCAATGCCCTCAGGAATGAGGCACACCAGCACTTTATTAGTGTAAAAGGTAGAGTTGTCCTGGTGGGCATGGGATTTATGTAATATAATATGGAGGAGTTTGTAGAGTTTGAAGATACTAGGCAAATTACAGTGCTCCTGTGTTATTTATTCAAGGAGATAAATTCTGAAAGTCCAGAGTAAAATAGAAAATATACCCTATGGAAAAATGAAGGTCTAACCTGCTATGGTCTGTATGATAAATTATTTGTATTTGTGTTTCTGTATCTGGTGCATGCCACAGAACCAGACACACTGATGTTTCATTGTAGAAACAGGACATTTTTATTACATAAATTGAGTAGATCAGTAATCTCAGAGGCCAAAGAGTGGGAATTGGAGGATAGGGAAACTTAAAGACAGGAAGTCATATCAAGACACGAAGAAGATTGTGCCCTATTTGACACACCAGAGTGATTGTAGCTAGCATACCATAAACTCCACAGTATCTAGAGGATAATATTTTGACTGCTTTAATCACAGGAATTCCTAGTGGTAAATATATGAATTATTTAGACTTGGTTATTATGTCATGTATACATGTATACAATATATTCAATTATTATGTGCAAGTTAAAATTCAAATTAATCTGAAATGATGTAGGGAACATTTCTTACACTTCACATGTGTTGTTCTCTTCTCTTTGCATTGTTTTCACCAAATGGAAGTTCAGCCTGTAAGTATGTGAGCACCAAATTGATAAAATAGTTTGTCTTCTGTGAAGTTTGCTTTGATGTTTTATTGTTTTTGTGACTACTTGAGGGATGTAACTGGGTTTGAAGTGCAGCCAGAATCAAGGAAGTTTTTCTTACTTTCAATCTCTCAGGAATCTCTGGAGCTAATTAGACACTATTACCCCTGGAGACATTTTTGTTAAAAATAAAATTTGTATTTGTCTGTGCTTATAGAGCTAATGTATTATAATTAATCGCTGGGCATAATATGATCATGGTAAAATATAATCTCAGAGGTATATAAGATGCATGACCAATATTACATTTTATTTCCCAAGTATAACAAAGAATTCATTAAAAACATTTGTAATACAAGCCTTCTTGGGTAAAGGCTTAGAGTGAGATAGTTCCGAGTGAGTTATACCAGGGAATGCCCTCAAAACAATGCACTCATGCACAGAGCAGGAATTACTGTCCTAACAGTATAGTATAAACTATAGTTTTTCTGTTTAGTTAATGCTGCATATCTTATATATAATAATGTAATACATCAGCTTACTTTTTCCTTTCTTTGTTATATTAGCTCTATGGAGTTGAAAAATGACACACAAATTTCAAAATTTATTCTCCTGGGAATTTCAGAGGATCCTCTATGGCAACCCTTCCTTTTTGGACTGTTTTTGTTCATGTACCTGGTCACTCTGCTTGGGAACCTGCTCATCATCATTGCCACAGTTACAGATTCCCATCTTCACACACCCATGTACTTTTTCCTTTCTAACCTGTCCTTTGCTGACATCTGTTTTACCTCTGCTAGCATCCCAAAGATGCTAGTGAACATACAGACACAGAACAAGGCAATAACGTATGAAGGCTGTATTGCCCAGGTATACTTTTTCATATTGTTTGGAGTTTTGGACAACTTTCTTCTAGCTGTGATGGCCTATGACCGGTACGTGGCAATCTGTCACCCTCTGCACTATACGGTCATCATGAACCGCCACCTCTGTGGGTTGCTGGTTCTTGGGTCCTGGGTCACAACAGCGTTGAATTCCTTGCTACAGAGTTCAATGGCATTGCGGCTGTCCTTCTGTACTGACTTGAAAATTCCCCACTTTGTTTGTGAGCTTAATCAACTGGTGCTTCTTGCCTGTAATGACACCTTCCCTAATGACATGGTGATGTACTTTGCAGCTGTACTGCTGGGGGGAGGTCCTCTTGCTGGCATCCTTTACTCTTATTCTAAGATAGTTTCCTCCATACGTGCCATCTCCTCATCACAGGGCAAATACAAAGCATTTTCCACCTGTGCATCTCATCTCTCAGTTGTTTCATTATTCTATTCTACACTCTTGGGTGTGTACCTTAGTTCTTCTGTTACCCAAAACTCACACTCAACTGCACGAGCATCTGTAATGTACAGTGTGGTCACCCCCATGTTGAACCCATTCATCTACAGTCTGAGGAATAAGGACCTGATGGGAGCTCTCAGAAGACTCTTCAGAAGGAAACCATGAGAGAGACATTCACCAAGAAGTGCCCATGGTCTGGGCAGCAAATCCAGGCATCACAAATCTTCAATCAATTAATTCAAGAGAATTTCCTCTTTCTACTTATTTCCTAGGGTTTTGATTTCTTTTGATAGCTTTACCAATTTTCTGTAGCATCATTAGTAAGCTTTTCCCTTTCTAATATCTGATATTTTCCAATTTTCCAGTATTCTTCCCAGTACACATTAGAGGCAATCTGTAGATTCTCATTTATTTTACACAGCTGTGAGTTGTTCTGGTACTATGGGATAAACTGCCCTTAATGAGATCCTTGATGTGATTTTACTAGAGAAGAAATTCTGTGACCATTTTTTTAACCAGTTTTCTGTTCATCTTTTTATATTGCTGCCTTAACTCTACTTACAGTGTAGACTTCAAAGTAGTAGTACTTTTATATTTGTGCAAGATCATAATCCTGATTAGGATACTATCTCTATGCCCAATTTCGTGTTCATAAAGCCCATTTTACTGCTTGGTACAGAATACTAGTGAAAGAGTCATATAAAATATACATTGATGTGTACTGTTCTCATGTTCCTGCCATGGCACATGTTCTAATGGCATGTGGTGTACTTTCCAGCTGTCTTGATGAGTGACCATCCCTCTGCTGGCATCCTTTACTCTTATTCTAAGGTAGTTTCATTGTTCCTAAAACCTTTTGTACAGGAAGATAAATTTGAAACATTAATTGTCTTAATGTGGTTTCCAAGTCACAAAAGACATTCTATATGTAAACATTTAATAATACATTAAAATTCCAGTAATACTTTTCATGTAATATCCAGTTTATGATATATGTGTATGTGTGTAAGTGTTAAACCTCAGTGTCCAAACATAAAGCATTTATTAAATAGTCGCTTATGTAAGGCAAAGGACACAGTCAACAAGACAAAAAGGCAGCCCACAGAATGGGAAAAGATATCCACTAACCCCACATCTGACAGAGGGCTGATCTCCAAAATTTACAAAAAACTCAATAAGCACGTCTCCAAAACACCAAAGGATCCAACTAAAAAGTGGGCTACAGAATTAAATAGAGAATTGTCAGTGGAGGAGTCTAAACTGGCTGAGAGACACTTGAGAAAGTGCTCAAAATCCTTAGCCATTAGGGAAATGCAAATCAAAACAACTCTGAGATACCATCTCACTCCTGTCAGAATGACTAAAATCAAAAAACACCAATGACAGCTTATGCTGGATGTGGAGAGGATGTGGAGAAAGGGGAACACTCCTCCACTGCTGGTGGGTGTGCCGACTTGTACAGTCACTTTGGAAATCAGTATGGAGATTCCTCAGGAAAATGGGAATCAATCTACCACAAGACCCAGCATTCTACTCTTAGGCATATACCCAAAAGATGTCCATTCACACAAGGATGTCTGTTCCACTATGTTCACAGTAGCATTATTTGTAATAGCCAGAACCTGGAAGCAACCTAGATGCCTCACAGCTGAAGAACTGATAGATTGATGGCTGAAAGCAGGGGACTGATCCAGACCCCCTGAATGTAGTGTCAGTGAGGAGGCCTCGGCAAACTCTGGGGCCTTGGGTAGTAGATCAGTGTTTACCATGGTGTACGAATGAACTTTGGGAGCCCATTCCACATGAAGGGATGCTCTCTCAGCCTGGATAAATGGGGGAGGGACTAGGCCCAGCCCCAGATGAAATGACAGATTCTGGAGATTTCCCCATGGAAGGTCTCACCCTCCCTAGGGAATGGTGTAGGGATTGGGTTGGGGGCTAGTGGAGGGGCAAGGGAGAAGGGTGGGAGAGGGAGCTGGGATTGACATGGGAAGCAAGTATGTTTCTAATTTAAATAAACTATAATGGAAAAAATAACAGATCCATGTGAAACGGCCTCATTAAAAATTTCAAGAGTGGGACTAGAGGAATGCTTCAGTGATTTAAGAGCACTGGCCATTCTTCCAGAGGTCCTGGTTCAATTCCCAGCCCACAAATGGTGACTAACAACCATCTGTAACTCCAGTTTCAGGGACTGTGACACTCTGTTCTGGCCTATGTGGGCAATGTGCTCACACACATACAAGCAGGAAAACACCCCTACACATAAAATAAAAACACACAAATCTTTAAAAAATAGTCCAAAGCTTCCTACAAATCTCTTCCCTTGTGCTAAATCAATAATATTACCCTTTAAATATCTCCTCCCGAGCATTAATGTACTGAATAAAAAATCATATTTAACTATTATTTTCATTTTGTCTCTTATGTTCTGAAATCTCTTCAATGCACACAGGTAAAGAAAGGCTTGAATAAGAACTATAGTCTTAAGTACACTTACTGTAAGAATGATGTGGGACAGAAGGTATCCCTGCATAAACACACAAACACATACATACGCATACATCTAAACACATATATATGAACACACACACATATACACACATATACACACCACACACACATACACACAAATACACACACACACACACATACACACACCATGAAAAGGCAACATAACTCCCCCAGGATATAGAATTTCTCAGCTACTGAAATGGGTAAAGATTTTTTCCATTAAAATTTTTTATTTAATTTTACATTCCAATATCAGTTCTCCCATCCACCCCCTCCTGCCACCCCTTGCCTCTTCCCATCCCCTTACCACTGCCTAGCTCACCCAAAGTCCACTCCTCAGGAGCTCCCATGAGGTGAGGAGCCAACATAGTATGGCATAATAGGTTGGGGCAGGGCTCAGCCCCTTTACCATATATTAAGACTGAACATGCCACCCCATCATAGGGAGTGGATTCCAACAAGCTTCTCATGTACTGGTATTATATTGTGGTCCTACTGCCACTGATTATTGCATCTCATCCTAAGGAATAGGCTCCCACAAGCTAGTTCATGTACCAGGTTTATATCATGGACTACTGCCAGGACAACTGTCTCCCACATACAGAGGTCTAAGTTCACTCCTCTGGAGTTTTCAGTTGTAGGTCTAGATTTCATGAGTTTCCAAGAGCTTGGCTCAGCTATCTCTGTAGATTTCTCCATCATGATCTTGACCTCCCTTGCTCATACATTTCCTCTTCCCTTTGTTTGACTGGATTCCCAGAGCATGACCTTGTTATGATTCTTGGTTATGAATATCTGCATCTGGTTCCATCAATTACTGGATGAAGGCTCTATGATGTATACATCAATCTGATTAGCCAGTTCAGGTACCCTCTCTACTATTGCTAGGAGTCTTAGTTAAGGTCCTACTGTGGATTCTTGGGAGTTACCCTATCACCAGGTTTCTCCTAAGCCCACAGTGACTCTATTAAGATATCTTTTTCAATGCTCTTCCACTGCATCCCTTCCCTCATAGGCCATCTTGTTCCCTTCTCTTCTCATATCTCCTCTCCTCCCCTAGACATCCCACCATGCCCCCCCCCGTTTTCCCTGTAGATATTATCTAGTTTCTCTTCCCAGGGTGATCCATGGTGTCCCTCTTAAGGTCCTCCTTGCTACCTAGCTTCTATGGAGTTGTGGACTTTAGTCTGGTTATCCTTTGCTTTACTTCTAATATGCACTTATGGATGAACACATACCATAGTTGTCTTTCTGAGTCTGTGTTACCTCACTCAGGATGCTTTTTTTTCTATTTATAGCCATTAGTTTGAAAATTTCATGGGGTCATCATTTTTACAGCTGAGTAGTACCCCACTGTGTAAATGGACCACATTTTTCTCATCCATTCTTCAGTTAAGAGGCATCTAGGTTGTTTCCAGGTTCTGGCTATTATGAATAATGCTTCTATGAACATTGTTGAGCAAATGTCCTTGTGGTATTATTGGGCATCCTTTGTGTAAATTCCCAAGAGTGGAATCACTGGGTCTTGTTGTAAATTGACTCCCATTTTTCTTAGAAACTAACATACTGATTTCCAAAATGGCTGTACAGGTTTGCACTTCTACAAACAGTGGAAGAGTGTTTCCCTGACTCCACATCCTCTCTAACATAAGCTGTTCTCAGTATTTTTTATCTTAGCCATTCTGACAGGTGTAAGATGGCATCTCAAGGTCATTTTTGCATTTCCATGATGATTAAGGATGTTGAGCACTTCCTTCAATGTCTTTTGACCATTAGAGATTCTTCTGGTGAGAATTCTCTGTTTAGCTCTGTACTGCATTTTTCAGTTGGGGTATTTTGTATTTTGATGTCTAGTTTGCTGACTTATTTATAAATTTTGGAGATCAGCCTTCTGTCAAATATGGAGTTGGTGAAGATTTTTTCCCATTCTGTATGCTGTCTTATTGACAGTGTCCTATGCCTTACAGAAGCTTTTCAGTTGTGTTTGTAGGCCTTCTATAATTTGTGTTGTTGAATTTGAACTCTAAGGCATGGTGATCTGATAAGATACAGGGGGGTATTCCATTTTTTCTCTATATCAGTTGAGATTTGCTTTGTGATCCAGCATGTGGTTAGTTTTAGAGAAAGTTCCATGGGATGCTAAAAGGAAGGTTATTCTTTTGTGTTTGGGTGTAATATCCTATAGATATCTGTTAAGCCCATTTGAGTCATAACATCTGTTAGATCCTTTATTTGTTAATTTTCTGTGTGCAACACCTGTCCACTGGTGAGTGTGGGGTGTTAAAATCTCTCACTATTAGAATGTGGGGTTTGATGTGCAATTTAAGCTTTAGTAATATCTCCTTTATGAATGTGAGCGCCCTTGTATTTGGAGCATATATATTCAGGATTGAGTTTTCTTCTTGTTGAATTTTTCCTGTGATGAATTGAAATGTCATACACCATTTCTTTTGATTAGCTTTAGTTTGAAGTCTATTTTGTTAGATATTTAGGATAGCTACACCAGCTTGCTTTTATTTCCATTTGATTAGAAGTTCTTTTCCCATCCCTTTACTCTGAGAAATTGTCGGTCTTTGAAGTTGAAGTATGTTTCTTGTATGCAGCAGAAGAATGGATACTGTTTTCCTATCCATTCTGTTACCCTATGTCTTTTTATAGGTGCGTTAAGGTAATTGATACTAAAGAATACCAATGACCAGTGATTGTTGATCCTGCTACTTTTTGGTGGTGGTGGTGGTGGTGGTATATGTGTATGTGTGTCTGTGTTTCCTTTCTTTAAGATTTGCTGGTGTGGGATTATTTATCATCTGTGCTTTCCTGGGTATATATAATTTCCTTGGGTTAGAGTTTTCCTTTTAGTGCTTTCTGTAGGACTGGATTTGTAGATAGGTATTGTTTAAATCTGGTTGTGTCATGGAATTATCTTGTTTTCTTGATCTATGGTAATTGAAACTTTTGCTGGATTTAGTAGTGTGGGTTGTTATCCATGATCTCTTAGAATCTGCATGTCTGTCCAGGACCTTCTGGTTTTGAGCATCTCCATTGAGAAGCTGAGTGTTATTCACATGGGTGTGCCATTATATGTCGCTTGATGTTTTTCCTTTGCAGCACTTAATATTCTTTCTTTATTCTGTATATTTTGAGTTTTGATTATTATGTGGTTGGAGAAGTTGTTTTTTGGTCCAATCTATTTGGTGTTTTGTAAGCTTCTTGCATCCTCATAGGCTTGTCCTTCTTTAGGTTGGGAAAGTTTTTTTCTATAATTTTGTTGAATATATTTTTTGTGCCTTTGAGTTGGAATTCTTTTTCTATCCCTGTTATTCTTAGGTTTGGTTTTTTCATGGTGTCCCATATTTCCTGGACATTTTGTGTTATGATTTTGCTGGCTTTGATGTTTTATTTGACAGATGAATCTATTTCCTCATCACATCTCCAATGCCTGAGATTCTCTCTTCCATCTCTTGCATTCTGTTGGTTATGCTTGCATTTGTAGTTCCCATTTATTTATCCAATTTTCTATTCCCAGAATTCTTCCCATTTGTGTTTTTTTATTGCCTCCATTTCAGTTTTCAAATTTTGGACTTGCTTGTTTTTTCTTGATTTTCTTTAAGGGATTTATTCATTTCTTTCAATTTTTTGCATGTATTTTACTCCATTTCTTTAAGGGAATTCTTCACTTCTCCTTTAAGGGACTCTGTTGTCTTGATCAAGCTATTTTAAGGTTGTTTTATTTTGCTTCTTCTGCATTGGTATGTTCAGGTCGTCCTGAAGCATTCCCATAAGGTTCTGGTGTTGCCATATTGCTCTTTAGGTTGTTGAATATATTCTTGTATTGATATTTACCCATCTCTTCTTCTGCTTGGTGCAGGCAGTGTCTTTGGCTTCTTGATCCAACCCTCTTCACCCTCTCTCTCAGATCTCTTTGTGCAGTAGATGTCTGTGTCCCAGAGAGCCACTGAGGTCACCAGGGATGAGTGGGATTGGTGGCAGAGTGGGATTTGTAGGTTACAGGGTCCCATGGGGAGCTGTTGGTGTAGCCTGCCTGCAGAAGTCTTTCTGGGTAAAGATTTCTAAAGTTCACTTTTAAAACTAATTAATGGCCTGAAATAGGATATATGTTCCATTATGGAGGGATATTGGAAGTCAAGAATGCTAAAAGACAGATGTGTCAGGAGCTGTGCAGCCTAGTGTAAAGATGGATCTATCACTCCCATGTTTTTTATTGCACTTTTTTCTTTGGTGACAAAAATGAATGCTTATATGTAGCTGGCCCCTAATGGCTTCCTTGGGAGCGAAGTGAGAAGGCACAATGTCAATGATAAAGACAGGTGAGAAGGAGGCAGCAGACGTATTTATTTAGCAATGTGGAGAACTTATATACCCTCTCAGCACCCAGGCATTCTGATCCATCGACACTGTGTGGTCACCCCTCATTGGGTAGGTGCAATTGGGACCTCTGACATTGCCAAGCAGACTCCAGGTTGACTCATCTCTTGGTCTGGTAAGGCTTTAACTTCCTACATATCCACATTTTTAAATTTACTACAGGGGCACTCAGTGGGAGCCAGAGTTCTTTGCCCAGGTTTTGTTGATTCCACCTCAGGAGGGCTCAGCAAGTGGACTGTGACTGTCTTAGGTTAGACTACAGAACAAGTTCTCACCTGTTATTGACTACCTACCCTAGAAGAGCATCCATTCCTGGAGAGCTGCAAAGGAGAGGAGACTAAACTGTAGCTTTTTGGATTTCAGATAACCAGCCATGCATAACCTCCTACAGAGGAGGATACATAAGATCCACTAACACCTGAAGAGTCACCTTAGATGCTGTCCACTGTTGTCAGATACGCTACCACAGACATTTGAAAAGAATAAAGATTAACAATACCACCCTGCTAATTAGTGCATATGTGAGTATCTAGGAGTGAATCAATAAACTTTTTATATTATGTCAAACTTTTTCAAATTCACACATCCCTGTAGACCTTAGTAGCTCCCTGTGGCACAGATAGTGACTGCACAGAGTGAACCAAGAGTGGCTTTCTGAGACACAGACAGAAATTGCAAAATTGGTCCTGAGAGGATCCCTGAGACACAGACACCAACTGCAAGGATTAGACAAAGAGCCTGCACCAACTGGAGGAAGAGATTGGTAGTCCCTAACTCGTGAATGTATCCAACAACCTAAAGAGCAATATGGCAACATCAGAACCTAGTAGCCCTACAACAGGAAGACCTTAACATCCAAACCCAGAAGAAAAGGAAGCAAATAACCTTAGATAACATTATGAAGATGATAGAAACAAAGATAAAATTTTAAAATTCCCTTAAAGAAATGGAGGAAAAGACAAACAAAAATTAGAAGAAATCAATAAATCACTTAAATAAAGCCAAGAAAACCAAGAAAAAGCAATCAAACAGGTGAAGCAAAAAGTTCAAGACTTGAAAATAGAAATATAGGCAATAAAGAAAACACATACCAAGAGAATTCTGGAAATGGAAAAACTGGGCAAATGAACAAAAACTACAGATATCATAACTAACAAGATACAAGTGATGGATCAGGGAATTTCAGGCATTGAAGATATGAGAGATGAAACAAATCAGTCAAAGAAAATGTTAAATCCAACAATTTCTCGACACAAAACATCCAGGAAATCGGGGGCATCATGAAAAGATCAAACCTAAAAATAATAGAGATAGAAGGAGAAGAACTCCAGCTCAAAGGCACAGAAAATATATTCAACAAAATCATAGAAGAAAACTTTCCAAGCCTAAAGAAGACTGTGCCTATGAAGGTACAAGAAGCTTACAGAACATCAAATAGACTGGACCAAAATAAAGTCCCCTTGCCACATAGTAATCAAAACACTAAACATGCAGAATAAAGAAAGACTATAAAGAATTGTAAAAGGCCAAGTAATATATAAAGGAAGACCTATCAAAATTATACCTGAATTCTCAATGGAAACTCTGAAAGTCATAAGATCCTGGACAGATGTGCTACAGACACTAAGAAACCATGGATGCCACCCCATGTTACTATACCCAGAAATGCTTTCAGTCACCATAGGTGGGGAAAAAACAAGATATTCCTTGACAAAACCAGATTTAAATAATATCTATCCACAAGTCCAGCCTTACAGAAAGTACTAGGAGGAAAATCCAACCAATGGGCGTTATCTCCACCCAGAAAAACACAGGCAACAGATATCCCCACACCAGCAAACTCCAAAGAAATGAAACACACAAAAACTATCACCAAATAATAACAGGGATTTAAAATGACTGGTAAGGCTGGGCGGTGGTGGCGCACGCCTTTAATCCCAGAACTCAGGAGGCAGAGGCAGGCGGATCTCTGTGAGTTCGAGGCTGGGCTGGACCGATAGCCTCCAAAGCAATACAGAGAAACCCTGTCTCGTAAAAACCAAAAAAATAAATAAATAAATAAAATCACTGGTAATTAATATCTCTTAATATCAATGCATTCAATTCACCTATAAAAAGACAGGGTAACAGAATAGATATGAAAACAGGATCCATCTTTCTGCTGCACACAGGAAACACACCTGAACATTAAAGACAGACATTACCTCAGAGTAAGCGTTGGGATAATATTTTCCAGTCAAATGGACCTGAGAAACAAGTGGATGTAGCTATCCTAACATCTAACAAAATAGACTTCAAACTAAAATCACTCAAAAGAGATGGAGAAGGTCATTTCATACTCATCATGGGAAAAACTCACCAAGATGAAGACTCAATTCAGAACATTTATGCCCAAAATACAAGAGCACCTACATATGTAAAAGAAACATGGCTAAAACTTAAATTGCACATAAAACCCCACATACTAATACTAGGAGACGTCAACACCCCACTCTTACCAATGGGAAGGTCTGTCAGACAAAAGCTTAACAGAAATAAGAGAGCTAACAGATATCATGACTCAAATGGATTTAACAGATATCCACAGAACATTCTACCCACAAGCAAAAGAATATGCATTCTCAGCTCCTCATGGAACTTTCTTTAAAATTAAGCAAACCTCAACAGATTTAAAAAACGGAATAACCCCCTTATTTTATCAGATCACCATGCCTTAAAGTTTGGATTCAACAACAACACTAATTGCAGAAAGTCTATAAACTCATGGAAATTGAATAATGCTCAATTGAATCATCACTGGGTCAAGGAAGAAATAAGAAAAAAATTAGGGACTTCCTAGAATTCAAAGAAAATGAAAGCAAAACATACGCACACCTATGGGACACTATGAAACCAGTGCTAAGAGAAAAGTTTACAGCACTGAATGCCTACATAAAGAAAGTGGAAAAAACCCTCATATTAGTGACTTAACAGAACACATGAAATCTCTAGAACAAAAAGAAGAAGACTCACTCAGGAGGAGTAGATGCCATGAAAAAATTCAGTTGACGGCTGAAATAAAAAAATAGAAGCAAAGAAAACAATACAACGAATCAATGAAACAAAAAGCTGGTTCTTTGAGAAAATCAGCAAGACAGATAAACCCTTATCTAAACTAACCAAAGCCAGAGAGAGAGAACATCCAAACTAACAAAATCAGAAATGAAAATGAAAACAGACACTGAGAAAATCCAGAGAATCATTAGGTCATGCTTTGCAAACCTGTACTCTACAAAATTTGAAAATCTAAAAGAAATAGACAATTTTCTGAATAGGTACTATATACTAAAATTAAATCAAAACCACACAAACAATTTAAATAGACCTATAACCCTTAAATCTCCTAACCAAAAAGAGTTCAGGGCCAGAGGGCTTCAGCACAGAATTCTACCAGAAATTCAAGGAAGAGTAAATACCTCTACTTCTAAAATTGTTCCACACAATAGGAAAAGAAGGAACATTGCCAAACTCTTTTTTCAAGGTCACAGTTACCCTGAAACTCAAACCACACAAAGACTCAACTAAGAAACAGAATTGCAGACCAACCTCCCTCATGAACATTGATGCAAATATACTCAATAAAATACTGGCAAATTGAAACCAAGACCATATCAAAAAACATCATTCACCATTATGAAGAAGGCTCAATCCCAGAGATAAAGAAATAGTTCAGTATATGAAAATCTATCAATTTAATCCACCATATAAACAAACGGAAAGAAAAAAGCCTATGCTCATCTCACTAGATGGTGACAAAGCCCTCAATAAAATCCAATACCCCTTCATGATAAAGGTCTTGGAGAGATCAGGGATACAGGCAATAAAGGCAATATACAGCAAGACAATAGCCATCATCAAATTAAGTGGAAACTCAAATCGATTTCATTAAAATCAGTAACAAAACAAGGCTGTCCACTCTTTGTATATCTGTTTAATATTGCACACACAGTTCTAGCTAGAGCAATAACACAACAGAAAGAGATAAAGGGGATACAAATTATAAAGGAAGAAGTCAAACTTTCACTATTTTCAGATGATATGATAGCATACATAAGTGGCCCCAAAAGTCCTACCAGGGAACTACTACAACAGATAAACACCTTCAGTAATGTGGCAGGATATAAGATCAACTCAAAAAATCAGTGGCTCTCCTATATAATGATAAACAGGCTGAGAATGGAATCAGAGAAACACCACCTTTTAAATAGCCACAAATTACATAAAATATCTTGGGGTAACACTAACCAAACAAGTGATAGATCTGTATGAAAAGAACATCAAGGCTTTGAAGAAAGAAATTAATGAAGACATCAGAAAATGGAAAGATCTCCCATACTCTTGGATAGGTAGGATCACCACAATAAAAAAAATGGCAATCTTAGCAAAAGCAATCTACAGATTCAGTGCAATCCCCATCAAAATCCTAACACAATTCTTCGCTGACCTTGAAATAACAATATTCAACTTCATATGAAAAAACCCAGGACAGCCAAAACAATCCTGTACAATTACAATTCCAGACTTCAAGCTTCACTATGGATGCATAGTCATAAGAATAGATTGGTATTAGCATAAAAACAGACAGGTAGACCAATGGAATCTAATAGAAGACCCCAATATTAAGCCACACACCTATGAACACCTGATTTTTGACAAAGAAGCTAAAATTCTGCAATGAAACAAAGAAAGCATTTTCAACAAATTGTGCTGGCATAACTGGATGTCAGCATGTAGAATAATGCAAATAGATCCACAACTATCCCCATGTACGAAGCTCAAGTTGAAATGCATCAAAGACTTCAACATGAACCCAGCCTAACTAGACCTCATAGAAGTAGCCTTGAATGCATTGGCACAGGAAATTACTTCCTAAATATAACACCACTAGCACACACACAGAGAGAAACAATGAATATATGGGTCCTCCTGAAGCTGACAAGCTTCTGCAAAGCAAAGAGCACAGTCAACAAGACAAAATGGCAACCTACAGAATGGGAAAAGATCTTCACCATCCCCACACCTAACAGAGGGCTGGTCTCCAAAATATAAAAAGAACTCAAGAAACTAGCCACCAAACATCAAATAATCCAATTAAAAATGAGGTACAGATCTAAATAGAGAATTCTCAATAGAGGAATCTCATGTGGCTGAAAGGCACTTAAGTAATTGCTTAGCATCCTTAGCCATCAGGGAAAAGCAAATCAAAACAACTCTGAGATACCATTTTATATCTGTTAGAATGGCTAAAATAAAAAACACTGCTGACAGCTTATACTGGGGAGGATGTGGAGTAAGGGTGACACTTCTCCATTACTGGTGGGAATGCAAACTCATACAGCCATTTTGGAAGTCAGGATGGCAGTTTCTCAGGAAAATGGGATTTGGTCTATCGCAAGAGCCAGCAATTCTACTCTTAGGTGTATACCTCAAGAATGCACACTTATACCACAAGGGCATCTATCTGTTCAACTATGTTCATATCAGCATTATTTGTGGGTTTTTGTTTTTTCTTCAACAAGAAACTCACTACTTAAATTTATTTAAAATCTTCCATAAATTAATAATAAAAACAAGCAATTCAATTAATACAAGCAAAAGATTTCAACACACACTTTAAAAGAAAATACCTAGATGGTAATAAAACAGTTGCTATAGGCAGGACAGCCAAACTGAGAATTCTGGGAGGAAGAAGAACAGAGTCATTGGAACTGCCAGGATATAACAGTAAGACATGCCGGAGGACAGGTAAGTTACATGGCTATGCATAGTCTAACAGAAATGGGTTAATTTAGGCTGTAAGAGCTAGTTAGTAACAAGCCTGAACTATTGGCAGAGCATTTATAATTAATATAAGCCAAGTGTTTACTTGGGAGTGGTTGGCAGGAAAGAAATGTCTGCCTACAAGTTGCCCTATAATCCTGAAGTCACTCATGATGTGAAAGTAAGATTGAGAAACTAAGACTAAAGGATATATGCAATATGTGATTCTAAACTAGTACCATTTGCTATAAAGGACATGAATGAAGTAATGGACAAAATCCAAATGGAGTCTGATGACTTAGATGGTATTATATGTTAATGCTCTGATTTGAAGGGCTGCTTTATGGTAATGTAGGAAAATGCATGTGGTTGAAGCTGAAGGGCATCATCTTAGCAAGTTACTCTCAAATGGTCACACATACACCAGAGCTTTGTTCTACACTTGCAAATTGTCAATTGACTGTTTCCCCAAAAGGTTTTGGAACCATTTCCTATCTCTTCCCCCCTCTCTCTGTGTGAAAAATATATATTTCACTCACACACACATAATGAATATACATATATGTCTTTAAATGGCCAATCTTCATTATCAACTTAAAATCACCACTGACACAAAACATGCCCCATGAGTGCTTTTGAGTGTATTTTCAGCAGGGCAGGAAGACCCACCCTGAAAATGAGTGATACTATTCTGTGGGCCAAGGTAACCCACAGAATGAAAAGAAGAAAGTGAGCTGAACACTAGGAATTCACTCTGTTAGCTGACTGGATTTGATGTGATCTTATTAAGCTCTTGTCATGTCTTCCTCATTATAATGGACTTTACCCCTAAACTATGAACCAAAATTACCCTCCCTTCAGTTACTTTTGTCTGTATTTTGTCGCAGCAACAACAAATGGAACACAATGCTCAACCAGAAAGTTAATACATTAGAATTCTCTGAGGGGTTGTATGAGCTTATGAACAAAATCCAATAGTTCTATAAGAGTATATCAGCATTATTTGTAATAGCAGGAACCTGGAAGCAACCCCCTCAACAAAGGGTACATTCTCACAATGGAGTACTACTCAGCAGAAAAAAAATTACATCTTGAAATTCACAGGCAAATGGGTGGAACTAGAAAAACCATTCTGAGTGAAGTAACCCAGACACACAAAGACAAGCATGGTATGTACTCACTCATAAGAGGATATTAGACATGAAGCAAAGGATAACCAACCAGCCTACAATTCACAAACCCAGAGAAGCTAGGAAACAAGGAAGACCCTAAGAGACATACATGGAAGGGGAAAGGGACAAGATATCCTGAGTAAATTGCCAGCATTGGGGGGGAGAATATGAGGGATCAAGAAGGTCAAGTTGGGGGAAGGACAGAGAGGGAGAGTGAGGAAAGAGATACCTTGATAGAGGGAGCCATTATGATCTTAATGAAAACTTGGTACTAGGGAATTTCCCAGGAATCCACAATGATGACTCCAACTAAGAATCTAAGCAGTAGCCAAGAGGCTACCTTAAATGTCCTTCCCCTACAATGAGACTGATGACTACTTTAAATGTTATCCTAGAGCCTTCATCCAGAAGCCAATGAAAGCAGAAGCAGAGATTCATAGCTAAGCACTGAGCCAAACTCCTTAAAATCCAGTTGTAGAGTGGGAGGAGTAATGAACAAAGGGGTTAAGACCATGTTGGGGAAACCCATGGACACAGCTGACCTGAGTAAGTGGGAACTCACAGATCCCAGACTGACAGCTGGTGAACTAGCATAAGACTGAACCAGGCCCCCTGAACATGGGTGTCAAATGGGGGCTTGGGCAGTCTATGGGGCTACTGGCAGTGGAACTGGTATTTATCCCTAGAGCATGAGAGGGCTTTTGGAGCCCATTCCCTATGGAGAGATTTCTCAGTCTAGATTCAGGGGTGGGGGAGGCCTAGCTCCTGCCCCTAATGATGTGACAGACTTTGATGATCCCCATAAGAGGTCTCACCCTCACTGAGGAGTGGATGGGGGGTGGGATGGGGAGGTTATGGGGAAATGGCAGGATGGGATGGAGAGGGAACTGGAATTGGTGTGTAAAATAAGATTGTTTTTAATTTGAATAAAAATTTTTAAAAATAAAGCAGCATTGTATTGGCACAAAACAGACTCATTGATTAATGAAATGGATTTGAAAAACCAGAAAATAATTTATACATGTGGTGATATATTATTTATGATTTATTAAAGCTTTCCCAAGGGTACAGAAAGCAAAGCTAGCCACAGACCATAGAGCCATGTTGTGGTGGCACACACCATTAATCCCAGGACTCAGGAGACAGGTAAATGAATCTCTCTGAGTTCAAGGCCATCCTGGTCTACACAAGAGTGAAGAGTAACAGAACTCATGTCTTTGATCCTAGCACTTGGGATCACAAGCTTTTAATCCCAGCACTAGGGAGGTAGAGACAGGAGTGATAAGGTTGGTCAGAGAAAGCTGTATAAGGCATGAGACAGGAACTAAGAGCTTTTGCCTCTGATGATTCATGGAGACAGAATTGCCATTACAGCTCGGTAGAGGTAAGGCCTACTGGCTTGGCTGCTTTGCTTCTCTGATCTTAAGCTTGAAACTTAAACTACAATATCTGTCTCTGGGTTTTTACTATTTGTGCGACACACACAATTATGGTTACCTAATATTTATAAAGAACCAGAAAAACATACTGTAAAAGAGACAACATCTTCAATAAATAGTGGTGGTCAGTCTTGGTGGATGCATGTAGAAAAGTATAAATAGATCCATATTTATCACCCTGCACAGAAATGATCCTCAAATGGATAAAAGACTTCAACATAAGACCACTTCCACTGCATCTGATAGAACAGAAAACAAGAAATAACCTTGAAATCATTGGCACAGGAAAATACTTTTTGGGTATAGGACTTCATGAAATTGAAAAGCTTTTGTCTGACAAAAGACACTATTAGTCAGGGTTCTCTACAGTCACAGAGCTTATGGAATGAATCTCTCTTTTTCTCACATACATACATACATACATACATACATACATACATACATTGGAATGACTTACAGTCTACATGCAAACAATTAGAAAGTTCAAAAATCTAGTAGCTGCTAAGTCCCATTAGGCTGTGTATCTCGATGATCTGCTACAGTCCCAAAGGAGGAATGGATATGCTGACAAGGTGAGGCAGGCAAATGAAGGACAAAGCCTTCCTTCTTCCACTGTCCTTGCATGGCTTCCAATAGAAGGTGTAGTCCAGATTAAAGCCATTCCAACCTCAATATCCCGATCAAAGGCATGTTGGCTTCTTGCCTCAGGATCTGGATTACAAACATGCACTCCATTTCTGGATTGTAGTTCATTCCAGTTATAGTCAAGTTGCCAGCCAAGGATAGCCATTACAGACACAATCTTATGGACATTGTGATGGTGTGCAGGTTGAGAAAAACTTCTTACTAACTCTACATTGAATGGAGGGCTAACATACTAAAATATGGACACCAAGAAAACAATACGATTATAAATGGAAGTACATATTTGAACAGAATATTCTCAAAAGAAGAAAATCCAATGACTGAGACTAAAGAAATGGTCAACAGCTGGGTGGTGGTGGCGCACACCTTTAATGCCAGCACTTGGGAGGCAGAGACAGGTGGATCTCTGTGAGTTTGAGGCTGGGCTGGACCAATAGCCTCCAAAACAATACAGAGAAACCGTGTCTCGTAAAACCAAAAAAAAAAAAAAAAAAAAGAAATAGTTAACATCCTTAGTCATCAGTGAATTTCAAATTAAAACTACTTTTACATTTTAGTTTACACTAATCAGAATGGTTAAGATCAATAAAATAAATTACAACTCATTTTGTCAAGGATGTGGAGTAAGGAGAACACTCACTCATTCATTGTTGGTAGGGGACAAAACTTGTACAGTCACTCTGTAAATCAATGTGGCAATTCCTCAAGAAGATGGGTATCTACCTGAAGATCCAGCTATAACCTTCTTGGGCATGTACCCAAATGCATTCATCATTCTACCACAGAGACACTTTCTCAACTGAGTTCATCACTGCTCCATCCATAATAGCCAGAAACTGGAGGCAACTGAAGAATGGATAAAGTGTGGTACATTAAATAATGGAATGTTACTCAGCCATTACAAAAAATAAAGTCATGAAATTTGGATATATACAGAGAGAATGAGAAAAATGCTGAGTGAGGCAACATACTCAGAAAGACAAACATGGTATGTCTTTGCTTAAATGTGGATATTAAGTTAAGGACCATTTAAGGAATAGTATGAAACCTAGGTTGGTAGAAGTTGTGTACAATATATACACATATAAAGGGAATCTCAGAAACACCAGAGACCTGAGGACTGTGCACAGCAGAACTGGATCCCAGCCCGACAGGATTCAGCCCTCCCAGAGACTGGCAGCTCCCATGTCCCATTCTCCACCCATGGGACAGGCGAGGCAAGGGTCCAGCCTTCCCAGTGTTTGCTAAGGTCCCAATACTAGAACGGCCTCCATCCATGAAAGAGGAAAGCCACCAGGATATTGGACCTCCTCCCACCCACTGGAAAGGAACTATGGTCACATACCCACTAGGGGTGAGACTCCTTCTGCACCCACAGGAAGAAATGATGGGAAGGAGACAATAAAAAAACACACCCACCAACAGAAAAACCAATATGACACCATCAGAAACTAGAGAATCTATACCCGCAAGACCTGAACAGTCCATTGTGGAAGAAACAGATGAGAAAGACCTTAAAAACAACTTCATGGAAATGATAGAGGCCCTCAAAGAAGATATGAGAAAATCCTTAAACACATGGAAGAAAAAAACAAACCAAAAAATACAAAAAAATGGAGAGAAAAAATCCAAAAAATGCAAGAACTGCAAGAAATGGAAGAAAAACAAACCAAAAAGTCAAACAAATGCAAGAAAGAGAGGAAAGATAAAGCAAAAATTACAAGAAACAATTCAAACAGTGCAAGGGTTGAAAGCTGAAATATAAACAATAAAAAAACACAGTCTGAAGGAATGCTGGAAATAGGAAAGCTGGGCAAATGGTCAGGTACTACAGATACAAGCATAACGACCAGAATACAAGAGATGGAAGACAGAATCTCAGGTGTTGAAGATATACTAATCGACCAAAGAAAATCTTAAGTGCAACAAATCCCTAACACAAAATATTCAGGAAATATGGGGCACAGTGAAAAGACCAAACCTAAGAATAATAGGTATAGAAGAAGGTGAAGAAATCCACCTCAATGTGGCAGAAAACATATTCAACAAAATCATAGAAGAAACTTTCCCAACCTAAAGAAAGACATGCCAATGAAAGTACAAGAACCCTACAGAATCCTCCAGCATCCCAAGCTTCAGGTGAGCTTGGGTCCCCCTGGGACTACTCCCCCACCCATCACCCACTCCTTCAAACTTCCGGGGCTGTTCCTGGCATCCAGAGGACCCACTCACACAGGAAAGGCATCAGTCCTTCCAGACCCCACCCTCCAGCGTCCCCAGCTTCAGCTTCAGGAAAGAAGGAGACTAGTGGAGACAGGAAGACCCTACCTGCACCCACTGGAAGAAGAGATGGGAAGAAGACAGAATAAGAGCTCACTCAGCAATAGAAAGACCAACATTACTCCACCAGAATCTAGAGACCCAATGCCAGCAAGACCTGAAAAGCACAACATAGATGAAGCAGAAGAGACAGACCTTAAAAATTATTTTATGAAGATGATAGAGACCCTCAAAGAGGAAACAAGGAAATCCCTTAAAGAAATAGAAGAAAAAACAAACAAAAATACATGAAATGGAGGAAAAGACAAACCAAAAAAATCTCAAGAAATAAACAAATCTCTTAAAGAATCTAAAGAGTACCAAGAAAAAACAACCAAACAAATGAAGGAAACAACTCAAACAGTTGAGGATTAAAAGCTGAAATAGAAACAATAAAGAAAACAGAATGAGGGAGATGCTGGAAATAGAAATGCTGGGTAAACAATCAGGAACTACAGATGCAAGTATCACCAATAGAATACAAGAGATACAAGAGAGAATCTCAGGTGTTAAAGACTCATTAGAGAATATACAGTCATCAACCAAAGAAAATCTCAAAACCAACAAATCCCTAACACAAAATATCCAGGAAATATGGGACACCATGAAGAAGCCAAACCTGAGAATAATAGGGATAGAAGAAGGCAAAGAAATACAGCTCAAAGGTACAGAAAACATATTCAACAAAACCACAGAAGAAAACTTCCCTAACCTAAAGAAGGATATGCCTATGAAAATACAAGACTCTTACAGAACACCAAATAGGCTATACCAGAAAAAGAAGTCACCTCACCACATAATAATCAAAACATCAAACCTACAGAATAAAGAGAAAATATTAAGAGTAGCTAAAGAAAAAGGTCAAGTAACATATAAAGGCAGACCTATCCGAATCACACCCGACTTCTCAATGGAAACTATGAAAGCCAGAAGATCCTGGACAGATGTCCTACAAACACTAAGGGAACAAGGATGCCAGCCCAGCCTACTATATCCAGCATAGATGGAGAAAACAAAATATTCTATAACAAAGCCATATTTAAGCAATACGTACCCATGAATCCAGCCCTACAGAAAGTGCTGGAAGGAAAACCTAGACCCAATGAAGATAACTACACTCTCAAAAACATAGGAAATAAATATTCCCACTTTACCAAACACCTAAAGAAAAAGGGAGGAGAACCTACACACAATAACACCACTACCAAAAAAATCAAGCACAAACAAGAATCATCAATTAATGGTCATTAATATCCCTCAAAGTCAACAGTCTCAATTTGCCTATAAAAAGACACAGACTAGCAGAATGGATACGAAGACAGAACCCTTCCTTCTGTTGCATACAAGAAACACATTTCAACATCACAGACATTACCTCAGAGTAAAGGGTTGGGAAAAGATTTTCCAATCAAACAGACCCAAGAAACAAGCTGGTGTAGCAATCCTAATATCTAACAAATTAGACTTCAAATTGAAATCAATCAAAAGAGATGAAGAAAGATATTTCATGTTCATCAAAGGAAAAGTCCATCAAGATGAAGTCTCATTTCTGAACATCTATGCCCCAAATACAAAGGCACCCACATTCGTGAAAGAAACATTACTAAAGCTCAAATAGCAAATAAAATCTCACACACTAGTAGTAGGAGACTTCAACACTCCGATCTCACCACTAGACACGAACTCCAGACAGAAACTTAACAAAGAAACAAAAGAACTAATAGAAGTTATGACCCAACTGGGTTTAACAGACATCTATAGAACATTCCACCCTAACACAAAGGGATATATCTTCTTCTTGGCGCCACATGGAAACTTCTCTAAAATCAACCACATAATAGGAAACATAGCAACCTCCACAGATACAAAAAATTGAAATAACCACCTATATCTTATCAGACCACCATGCATTAAAATTAAAGACTTCCTGGAATTCAATGAGAATGAAGACACAACATACTCAAACTTATGGGACACTCTGAAAGCAGTGCTGAGAGGAAAGTTCATAGCACTAAGTGCCCACATGAAGAAACTGGAGAACAGTCACACTAGAGAATTAATATCACAACTGAATGCTCTAGAACAAAAAGAAGCAAACTCACCCAGGAGGAATAGACACCAGAAAATAATCAAATTGAGGGCTGAAATCAATCAAGTAGAAACCAGGAAAACATTGCAAAGAATCAATTAAACAAAGAGTTGGTTCTTTGAGAAAATCAAGATAGACAAAACTTTGTCCAAACTAACCAAAAGACAGAGAGAGAACATGCTAATTAACAAAATCAGAAATGAAAAGGGGGACATAACAGCAGACACTGAGGAAATCCAGAGAATCATCAGGTCATGCTTTGAAAACCTGTACTCCACAAAATTTGAAAATTTAATGAAATGAACAATTTCTTGGAGAGATATCGCTTGTCAAAACTAAATCAAGAACAGATAAACAATCTAAACAGACCTATAACCCTTAATGAAATAGAAGCAGTCATCAAAAGTCTCCCAAACAAAAAAAGCTCAGGCCCAGATGGCTTCAGTGCAAAATTCTACCAGAAATTCAAAGAAGAGCTAATTCCAATAATCCTCAAAGTGTTCCACACAATAAAAGCAGGAGGCTCACTGCCAAACTCTTTTAACGAGGCTACAATTACCTTGGTACCCAAGCCACACAAAGACACAACTAAGAAAGAGAACTTCAGACCAATATCCCTCATGAACATCAATGCAAAAATTCTCAATAAAATACTAGCAAATCGGATTCAAGAACACATCAGAAAAATCATCCACCATGATCAAGTAGGCTTCATCCCAGGAATGCAGGGATGGTTCAACATTAGAAAATCTATCAATGTAATCCACCATGTATACAAACTGCAAAAAGAAAAACCACATGATCATCTCACTAGATGCTGAAAAAGCCTTTGACAAAATCCAGCACCCCTTCATGATAAAGGTCCTAGAGATATCAGGGATAACAGGAACATACCTGAACATAATAAAAGCAATATACAGTAAACCAACAGCTAACATCAAACTAAATGGAGAGAAACTTAACACAATTCCTCTAAAATCAGGAACAAGACAAGGCTGTCCACTGTCTCCGTATCTCTTCAATATTGTACTTGAAGTTCTAGCTAGAGCAATAAGACAACAAAAGGAAATCAAGGGGATACAAATAGGAAAAGAAGTCAAGCTTTCATTATTTGCAGATGATATGATAGTTTACATAAGTGACCAGAAAAACTTCGCAAGGGAACTCCTACAGCTGATAAACACCTTCAGCAAAGTGGCAGGATACAAGGTTAACTCCCCTGATTCATGTCTATAATCCATAAATGGTGAGTACATAACCATGTTTCTCTTTTTGTGACTGGGTTACCTCACTCAGGATGGTTTCTTCTTGTTCCATTCATTTGCCTGCAACCTTCAAGATTCAATTTATTTTTTTCCACTGAATAGTACTCCATTGTGTAAATGTACCACATTTTCTCTATCCCCTCTTCAGTTGGGAGGCATCTAGGTTGCTTCCAGGTTCTGGCTATTACAAACAATGCTGCTATAAACATAGTGGAACAGATGTCCTTGTTGAAGGAATGTGCATCTTTTGGGTATATGCCTAGAAGTGGAATTTCTGGGACTCGTGGTAGACTGGTTCCCATTTTTGTGAGTAATCTCCATACTGATTTCCAAAGTGGCTGTACAAGTTGGCACTCCCACCAGCAGTGAAGCAGTGTTCCCTTCTCCACATCCTCTCCAGCATAAACTGTCATTGGAGCTTTTGATTTCAGCCATTCTGACAGGAGTGAGATAGTATCTCAGAGTTGTTTTGATTTGCATTTCACTGATGGATAGGGATGTTGAGCACTTTCTTAAGTGTCTCTCAGCCATTTTAGACTCCTCTATTGAGAATTCTCTATTTAGTTCTGTACCCTACTTTTTGATTGGATCTTTTGGTGTTTTGGAGACTTGCTTTTTGAGTTTGTTGTAAGTTTTGGAGATCAGCCCTCTGTCAGATGTGGGGTTAGTAAATCTTTTTCCAATCTGTGGGTTGCCTTTTTGTCTTGCTGTGTCCTTTGCCTTTCAAAAGCCTCTCAGTTTCAGGAGGTCCCAGTTATTAATTATCAATCTTAGTGTCTGTGCTACTGGAGGTATGTTCAGGAAGCAGTCTCCTGTACCAATTTGTTCATGGGTACTTCTCACTGTCTCATTTAAGAGGTTCAGTGTGGCTGGATTTATGTTGAGGTCTTTGATCCATTTGGATTTAAGTTTTGTGCATGGTGATAGACATGGATCTATCTGCATCCTTCTACATGCCAGCACCATTTGTCGAAGATGCTCTTTTTCCATTGTATAAATTTAGCTTCTTTTTCAAAGATCAGGTGTTCATACATGTATGGGTTAATGTCAGGGTGTTCAATTCGATTCCATTGGTCTGTGTGTCTATTTTTGTGCCAATACCAACCTGTTTTCAGGACTATAGCTCTGTAATACAGCTTGAAGTCAGAGATGGTGATGCCCCCGGATGTTGTCTTGTTGAACAGGATTGTTTTGGCTATCCTGGGTCTCTTGTTTTTCAATATAAAGTTGAGAATTGTTCTTTCAAGGTCTGTGAATAATTATTCTGGGATTTAGTACTCTGGCCTGGCATCTGTGGTCTCTTAGTGTTGCTAGAAAATCTATGGAGGACCTTCTGGCTTTCAGAACTTCCATGGAGAAACCAGGTGTGATTCTGATAGGTTTGCCTTTATAAGTTTCTTAGCGTCTTCCTTTGCTGCTCTTAATATTCTTTATCCTGTATGTTTGTGGTTTTTACTATTATGTGGCGAGGGATTTCCTTTTGTGGTCCATTCTATTTGGTGTTCTGTAAGCTTCTTGTACTTTCATTGGCATGTCTTTCTTTAGGTTGGGAAAGTTTTCTTCTATGATTTCTGCCCCTTTGAGGTGGATTTCTTCACCTTCTTCTATACCTATTATTCTTAGGTTTGGTCTTTTCACTGTGCCCCATATTTCCTGAATATTTTGTGTTAGCGATTTGTTGCACTTAAGATTTTCTGTGGTCGATGAATCTATATCCCCTAGTGTATCTTCAACACCTGAGATTCTGTCTTCCATCTCTTGTATTCTGTTCGTTATGCTTGTATTTGTAGTACCTGACTGTTTTCCCAGCTTT
>NW_024430488.1:0-4951 GCF_017639785.1 Mesocricetus auratus
TGCTTGTCAGGATTGAAAGAGCTTAATCCAGTTTACTCAACACCATTTGAGTTACTCTGAATCATAGCTGTTAGGAGATGGAACCTAGAAAATGGAATTTTAAGCAGAGCAGTGGTGGGACATGCCTTTAATCCCAGCACTCAGGAGACAGAGGCAGGCAGAATTCTGTGAGTTTGAGACCAGCCCAGTCTGCATGAGATAGTTCCAGGAGAGCTCCCAAAGCCACAGAGAAACTCTGTCTTGAAAAAAACAATAAAAATAGCATGTAATTTTAAGTAATTTTGATATTTGTAATTCGTAGCTCTAGAGTTTCCCAGAAGGAGATATTCTCTACTTGGAATTTCAGCAATCTTCATATAGAGCAGTGTAGGCTACTGCATGTATTCAGTATTGACTAAAGTTTAAGGTCTTCCCTTAAACTTTATAAGTTGTGTGCATATTAAGTTGCCAACTTCTGCTGTGGCAAGGGCTTTTATGTAATATTTAGTTGTAGAGAAGTTTCAAACTGATATAAGCAATTATATAGACCAGTGGATATTGTGAATTATGACAATTGTAGCAAATGTTGCTTTTGGTAAAAATATTTTCCAAACTAAAAGTCCCCTCACACATGAAGTTGAATTAATCAGGTTCAATATGAAACCTGAGTTACTTCTTGCATACTTACAAAGAAACCACATAGTATATTATGTTTGTATTGGCATTAGGTGCCTGCTATCATTTTATAAAGTTTTTTATGTACATTTGTGACTCATCAGGTCAAAGACTGTTGTTGTACAAGTACAATAGGCTTTTTCTTGATAACACATAGCAGAGAGAACCCAGTCCTGAAAGATGTCCCTTGGACACTACATATGTTGTATACTAAGCACATACACTCACAAATCAAACATACATATTCAACACAAAACCTCTCTATCATATACAAACACAAAAATACACACAGCATATACATAAACATTAACCCCCTTTGGCACAACACACACACACACACACACACACATAAACTTTAATACATACATACAATGGACATAAAAACATAATCATGGGGAAATGTAGAGATGGCTCAGAGGTTATGAGAGGACTGATTGCTCTTCCAGAGGTCCTGAGTTCAATTCCGAGCAACCACATTGTGGCTCACAGCCATCTAGTGCCCTCTTCTGGTGTGTGGGTGTACATGGTGGTAGAATGTGGTATACATAATAAGTAAATATTTAAAAAAACATAGTCATGAAGAAAAATCAACTCATCACATAAAGCACATACCACACACACAAATAGAAATATCATACAAATGTGCAAGCACAAACACATACACACACAAAGACACTTTCAAAATCACTATTAGAATTTAAGGAACACTTAGCATATATATGCTCTATGAATTTGCACAAGACTATTTTTTACAATTTTTTCTATCATTTGTTTGATACAGCAGCATGTTCTCTATAGTTCTGACCTCATATATCTAGTCTTTCTGTTAACATAAAATACGTATTTGCAAAGTGTAGTACTTGGAATGTGTTGGTTCCTGTCAGAAGAAGAAGAATGAATTATTTTTCCATTAAATATCAGTGGCATAGAAGAATCATTTTGAGTATCTATCAACACCTTGTTAAGCTGCAACTGTTGGGGACACTGACATTTTACAGACTCTTTAGTTTTCAGTAATAAAATAGTGTAATGAAAATAGACCTTGTTTTGATTTTTTGACACATTCTTTTTATGTAACCTTTGGTGCCATGGATGTTGCATGTAGATCAGTCTGACCTTGAACTCACAGACTCTCCTGCCTCTGACTCCCAAGTGATGGGAGTGAAGAATACTTCAGCATGCCTGGCATTTACTTAGGTTCTTTGAAACAGTCTCAATGTGTATCCTTGATGGGCCTGGCTTTGATAAGTAGAGCTGGCTCTCTTCAAGTTCAGAGATCTGTTTGCCTCTGACTCCAGATCCCTGGGGTTAAAGTATATTCGGGCACAACCAGTTGAGAACTTTTTTTATATTTACACTTAATGTTAATGTTGGTTGTGTTTTGAGAAGTGATAATACTACCACAGGTTGGCCAAAATCTATGGGCCAGGCATATTCATTTTGTGACACGTTCTTTAGGAGGTCAAGGTGGCTTTGAATTTCATATTCACCTGGGGATAATCTTGTCTTGATGCTAATACCCCCAACCCAGCTGCTGTCCAACTTATGATTCATGTATGTAAAATATGAAAATATTACTCATTTTTTCATACTTCATAGGTTTAGATTCAGAGATGAAGAATACTGTTGGTTTTCACTCAGACCTGTGTAAATTAGTTTTGGTGTTTGTCCTTCTGTCCACAGTATATAAGAATTAATTCTAAATCATTATTACTCAGATTTCCTTTCAAAAAGCTTACTTGGTTTTAGAATAATGATTTTTTGTGCATATCTTAGATTCCCCATTATTCTAG
Organism: Mesocricetus auratus; assembly: GCF_017639785.1. NCBI lineage: Eukaryota > Metazoa > Chordata > Mammalia > Rodentia > Cricetidae > Mesocricetus > Mesocricetus auratus. The sequence continues at coordinate 2,448 of NW_024430488.1, forward strand.
ACAATTTTCATCCTAGAGTGAAATACTGGTAGGGCTCATGACAGGCAGTAGTTCCATCCCTGAGATTTTTCCTTCTTTAGCAATGCTTGTTTGATGTCTGAGAATATTTGTCTTTGGAATAACTTCAGGAAATAGATCAGGACCTTTGCTTAGTAAATATTTTGTATTAGTTTTTTTCTGCATCTATTTTTTTCTCACAGAAGTACAGTTGTCCTTTGAGATGATTTCTTAGTTTTAAGATGGGTTTTGTTTTACGTCTCCTTTGTTTGAATAAAATCTCAAGTTTTTCTTGTGCATAGGATTGAGACTGTGTATAAAGAAGTATATTCCTTTTTGTAATAAAGTCTGAAAATATTTTCTCTAAATTATAGTTTTCCTGGTTTTCAAATTTAAATTAACTAATTAATGGCTATTTTTGAGTTAGCTTCACTGAATAACTTTCCTGGATTTCATCTATGCAAACCAGGCTGTTCTCACACGCTCCCCAAGAATCTTAGCCTTTTAATGAAATTTCTCCTGTTGTGATAATCCCAATTACAGACATCTTTCTGTTGTTATCAATGCAAACATCTAACATGCAGTGGTCCTAGGCTACCTTTATAAAATGGGCTTTTTTCTCCCTTCTTGTTTAAAAATCCCCAAAGAATTGAGACCCACAGTTTCAGAAGCTATTTTAAGCCCTTTGCTAAACTTAGATCATTGTCTTATTTTGCCATAAGAAACATCTCCACTTTTGGTTAGCATATGGAGCTTATGGCTATGATCTTAAATTTTAGCTCTTTGATTTCAGTACAAATAATAACAATATAACATAGAAACAAACATCTGACAAACTTAAACATTTTAAAAACTGTTTTTAAAAAACAATTAAGTATCCTTTAAGGTCCTTTTGCAACATCAAAAATAAAGCAGCTTTTATGTCTTTAAAGCTACTATTTCCTGGGTGACTGTTAAAGTTACCTTATCAATTCCAGTGTTACTAATTTTAGCCTTTTAACTAGTTTTAGTTTTTGACAGATTTAACTATAAAACAGTTTTAATGCCATCTTTATTAAAAATGACAGGACCCTAGCAACCTTAGGCTGCATCTTTATACCACAAAGCCAATTCTGTTTGACTAGGAGTGGGCAACTGTGAAGACAGGATGCAGGAATCCCATCTGCTAGCATGGGAGGGAGCTGTGACCAGAAAGTGAGCTAGCGAGTGACAGCTTTGGGGGACCAAGGGTTTCCTACTAGTAGCAAGGTCTCTGAAAGTCCACACATGCCCTGTATGCCTCAGGTGAAGACAGGAACCACCCCTGCTGTAGTCCTGCTCTCTGCACTACACTGGACAACAGTGCAGGGGCAACACTGGGCAACACTTCCTGGATGGCTCAGAGCCACTGATGGCGCCCCTTCCCCATCAGCAGTCAAAGGCCTGCTGTGACCTCCTGGGCCTTGCCCTCTGCTAGATGACTGTGGCTACAGATTCCCAGGAACTGATGGGTCAGCCGGGCACAATTAGACTTGGAGGCACCTGTTCCTTGGACAGCCCAGTGCATGCCGCATGGGCATCTTTCTCCCTAGGCATTTTCACCTGTGTAGCCACCATGGACAGATGACATGGTGGAGGATGCTTGTGCCCTGCACACCAAGGACACTGTCTGCCTGCAGGGAGGGAGGTGTGGGCCATTCACACTCTGAACCAGCTCCAGCGAAATCCCTGGCAAATGGGCTCTGAGTGCAGGCTCCTTCCCAGGAGCTTTTGCCTAGCGCGACCAGCCTCAATAGCCAATCCTCAGCTGCCTGGTGAAGGTCTCTCAGGAGGCTGGCAGAGGAGGCTGGTCTCAGGCCAAGCTTCCCTTTGAGCCTCTGTGCAGCAAGGAACCATGGGGTACTGTCCTCCACCTGCCTGTAACTTCCCACCTAGAGCCACTGTGGCAGGAAAGTCTGTTTTTTAAAGGTGAGGAAGAGGTCTGTCCCGTTAGATTCTGTTCTGTGTCAGTGTCCATGAAGACTATATAATTAGACAAAGAGACAAATACAGCACTGAGACTAAGAAGAAAAGACCCATAACTAGATTCCTAGATTTACCAAGACAGTCCTCAGTTGACCCCTATTGTACCTAGAGAAGTCCTCAATTGACCCCTATTTTACCTAGAGAAGTCCTCAATCGACCCCTATTTTACCTATACAGTCCTTAATTGGACCCCTATTTTATCTAAAGAAGTCTTCAATTGGAACTCTGGTTTACCTTGATTGTGGGTTTGATCCAACTCTTTATTAAATACATGCCCTAGATGGGAAGTCAGGGACATCTGCTGGCTTCCTCAGGCCTTGCCTTGTAGGCACATCTGCCAATCTCTTGTTCTGTTACCTATCACATGTTTGGTGAGCATTCCTAGATGCCTAGAAGTACCTTGATTCCTAGATTAGACGAATGTGCACTTAACAGACAGACATATAACATTTACTCACCCAACTAGTGACAGTAAATGAACTGTGCTTTGGAATATCCTTGTG
>NW_024430489.1:0-1861 GCF_017639785.1 Mesocricetus auratus
TGTTATGCATATAGATTCAAACACAGTGTAGTATCATTACTTTTAAATATGATACACGTGTAGATTCTAAGACAGTGTTTTTTCATTAGTTTTCAAACCCTTAAGCTTATAGTTTCTCACACAGTGTTGTATCCTTAATGTTCAACAAGTTACACATGAAGTTTCTCACACAGTGTTGTATCATTAGTTTTAAAGAAGTTACAAGTGTAGATCCTCAGACAGCGTTCTATCGATTATTTTCAATCGTCTACAAATATAGATTCAAACACAGGTTTGTGTCGTTACTATTCAATAAGATACACGTGTACATTCTCAGTGTTGTATCGTTAATTTTCAATAAGTTACAAATGTAGATTCTCAGACAGTGTTGTTTCATTAGTTTTCAAGAACTTAAGCTTATACTCTCTCACACAGTGTTGTATTGGTTTTTTTGCAAGAAGTTACACATGTAGAGTATCAAGACAGAGTTGTATCCTTAGTTTTCTTGAAGTTACGCTTAAAGATTCTCACACAGTGTTGTATCTTTCATTTTCAATAAAATCTACCTGTAGATTCTCACACAGTGTTGTATCGTTAGTTTTCAACAAGTTATAAGTTCAGATTCTCAACCGGGAGTTGTTGGCACACGCCTTTAATCCCAGCACTTGGGAGGCAGACGCAGGCAGATAGCTGTGAGTTGGAGGCTGGGCTAGACCAAGAGCCTAAAAACAATACAGAGAAACCTTGTCTCACAAAAACCAAAAAAAATTAATTGTATATTCTCAGACAGTTTTGTTTCGTTAATTTTCAATAAGTTACATGTGTAGATTCTGACACAATATTTTATCTTTAATTTTCAATATGTTACACGGGAAATGCTCAGACAGTGTTTTGTCCTTTATTTTCAAGAAGTTATGCATATAGCTTAAAAAACAGTGTAGTATCGCTACTTTTAAATAAGATACACATGTAGATTCTCAGAGAGTATTGCATCCTTAGTTTTCAATAAGTTACACATATAGTTTCTCACACAGTGTTGTAACTTTAGTTTTCAAGTATTTACAATTGAAGTTTCTCACACACTATTTTATCCTTCGTGTCAAGAAGTTATGCTTATATATTCTCACCCAGTTTTGTGTCATTAGTTTTCAAAAGTTACACGTGTAGATTTTCACACAGTTTTGTATCGTTAATTTTCAATTAGTCACACATTTAGATTCTCAGACAGTGTTCTATCGTTAGTTTTCCAGAAGTTACTAATATAGTTCCTCACACAGAGATATTTTGTTAGTTTTCAAGATATTGTGCATTCAGTTTAGAATTCAGAGTTTCATCATTAGATTTCGAGAAATTATGTTGATAGATTCTCACACAGTGCTGTTTCATTAATTTTCCAGAACTTGTGCAAATAGGCAGTCACACAGTTTTGTATAATTTGTGTTTAAGAAGTTATCCGTGTAGATTCTCTCACAGTGTTGTATCATTAGTTTTCAAGAAGTTACACATGTAATTTTGCACAAAATATTGTATCCTTAGTTTTCAAGAAATTACATGTGTAGATTCTCAGACAGTGTTGTGTTCTTTATTTTCAAGATGTTACCCATATAGTTTCAAACACAGGGTTGTATTGGTACTTTTCATTATGATACAAGTGTAGTTTCTCACACAGTGTTGTATCATTAGTTTTCAATATGTTACACATATAGATCCTCAGACAATGTTGTTTCGTTAATTTTCAATAAGTTGCACTTGTAGAATCTCACACATTGTTGTATCGTTAATTTTCAATTAGGTACACATATAACTCCTCGGGCAGTGTTGTATCGTTAGTTCTTAAGAAGTTATGCTTATAGATTCTCACACGGTGTTGTATCATTAGTTT
>NW_024430490.1:0-2184 GCF_017639785.1 Mesocricetus auratus
TTTATCATTTTTTATTTTAATTTTAAATAGCTTGTTTTACATGTCAATCCTAGTTCCCTCTCCCTCCCCTCCTCCCGCACTCCCCTTCCCCCTCCCTCCCACCCTATTGCCAAATCCTTCCACATAGGGGATATCTAGAGTCTGTCATTTTACTCTTGGTAGGGTCCAGGCACTCCCCTAAGAGTCCAGGCTGACGAAGACAGTTTGTATACCAGGGATAGACACTGATCCACAGCTCAGGGCCCCATAGGTTGCCCAGGCCTTCTCACTGACACTCACATTTGGGGGGTCCAGATCAGTCCCATGCTGGCCTCCCCACTGTCGGTCTGGGGTCCAAGAGCTCTCCCCTGTTCAGTTCAACTGTCTCTGCTGGTTTTGCCAGCCCATTCTTTGCCAATTTGCTCATCACTCCTCTCTCTCTGTCACTGGGTTCCTTGGGTTCAGTTCAGTGATTAATTGTGTGTTTGCCTCTGCTTCCATCAGTCACAGGATGAAGGCTCCTGGATGGTTATAGACATCAAGTTCATTATCAGGAATGGGCATTCGAGGTGGTCCCTCCACTATTGCTTAGCTTGCCAATTGGTGTTATACCATTAAATCATTCGAGGTCACTCTGGTGCCTGATCTGTCTTCGATCATATGATTCCCCCTATTCTACCCCCACCCCCTCAACTAAGAATCTTACAGAACACCAAATAGGCTTAACCAGAAAAAGAAGTCACCTCGCCATATAATAATCAAAACATCAAACCTACAGAGTAAAGAGAAAATACTAAGAGCTGCTAAAGAAAAAGGCCAAGTAACATACAAAGGCAGACCTATCCGAATTACACCTGACTTCTCAATGGAAACGATGAAAGCCAGAAGATCCTGGTCAGATGTCCTACAAACGCTAAGGGAACAAGATGCCAGCCCAGACTACTATATCCACCAAAGCTCTCAATTACCATAGATGGAGAAAACAAAATATTCCATGACAAAGCCAGATTTAAACAAGACGTATCCATGAATCCAGCTCTACAGAAAATGCTAGAAGGAAAACCTAGAGCCAAGGAAGATAACTACATTCACAAAGACACAGGCAATATATAATCATACTTTACAAAACACCAAAAGAAAAAGGGAGAAGAAACTACACAAAATAACTTCACTAACAATAAATCAATCGCAAACAAGGATCACCAATCAATGGTCATTAATATCCCTCAATGTCAACGGCCTCAACTTGCCTATAAAAAGACACAGACTAGCAGAATGGATATGAAGGCAGAACCCTTCCTTCTGCTGCATACAAGAAACACATCTCAACACCAAAGACAGACGTTATCTCAGAGTGAAGGGCTGGGAAAAGATCTTCCAATCAAACGGCCCCAAGAAACAAGCAGGTGTAGCAATCCTAATATCTAACAAATTAGACTTCAAATTAAAATCAATCAAAAGAGATGAAGAAGGGCACTTCATATTCATCAAAGGAAAAATACATCAAGACGAAGTCTCAAGTTTAAACATCTATGCCCCAAATACAAAGGCACCTACATTCGTGAAAGAAACATTACTAAAGCTCAAAATGCACATAAAATCTCACACACTAATAGTAGGAGACTTCAACACTCCGCTCTCACCACTAGACAGGACCTCCAGACAGAAACTTAACAAAGAAACAAAAGAATTAATAGAAGTTATGACCCAACTGGGTTTAACAGACATCTATAGAACATTCCACCCAAATACAAAGGGATATACCTTCTTCTCGGCACCACATGGAACCTTCTCTAAAATTGACCACATAATAGGAAACATAGCAAATCTCCACAGATACAAAAAATTGGAATAACCCCCTGCATCTTATCAGACCACCATGCATTAACATTAGAATTCAACAATAACAAAAATCTCAGAAACCCTACAAACTCATGGAGATTGAACAATGCACAATTGCACCATCCCTGGGTAAAGGAACAAATAAAAAAAGAAATTAAAGACTTCCTCGATTTCAATGAGAATGAAGACACAACACACACAAACTTATGGGACACTTTGAAAGCAGTGCTGAGAGGAAAGTTTATAGCACTAAGTGCCCACATGAAAAAACTGGAGAGCAGTCATACTAGAGAATTAATAGCACAGCTGAATGTTCTAGAACAAAATGACTGTCTTTATGCAACTATTTGTTTATTAAACGGC
>NW_024430491.1:0-7300 GCF_017639785.1 Mesocricetus auratus
AGACCTGATGTGCAAAGAACATAATTCAGACACAAGGTTTTTTATTAAGAATGGGGCAAATAAATGTTCCCCTGAAGGCATTGATGTGGCCTCCAGAGAACTAGGAAATCCTGTTTCAGTGGCTACCCTGGCATGCTCCCTGTGCCCCAAGCCAGCTGGGTCTGTGTTGCTCCCTCCTCTCCGGGATGCCAGATTTTGTAACCTTTCCTGGCAATTTTAGATTTTGTGTGGGATTTCATGTAGAAGCAGATAGGAAGATTTTAAGCTGTTCCAAAGAGGCTTCCTCTCGATTGTAAACACATTTTGAATATATCTGAGCCTACATTAAAATCCCCACTACCACGAATGATTTTCAGTTATTCAGAAAAACGTTGCCTTTCAGAGAAGCTGCTTTTCAGAACTCTAGTTAGAGAGTAGTAATGTAAGACTGAAAGCTGGTGGGCAGAAATCTTGACCATCCTGAAGCCTGAGGGAAACACAATGCCTTCACAAGGCACTTCAGCAGATGCCTTAGCAGTTTGTATGACACATGATAGCATTGGAAATAATGTCCCGAGCTACCGTCTCGCCAGCAAGAACGACGCAGAACACTCGGATCCTTCTGCAGTAAAGCTTTAATGCATCTTGAGAGATAGATGATCAGCTTCTTAGAGGGAGACCCCAAGCTAAGAAACCCAGCCCCTTATATAAGCCTAGGAGCTCCGAGTGAGACGTGTAGAGCCGGGATTGGTGGTTTGCACATCACCCCAGATGACGCCACGGGAGAGGCACAGCTTAAACGGTTAACTCCAACTGACAGCAGATGTCAGCGCCATCTTCTAACGGTTAACTCCAACTGACAGCAGATGTCAGCGCCATCTTCTAACGGCAATAGCGATAGCGAGGGCGGCTCCTCACATCTCCCCCTATTCATTTATTTTTGAAGCAATAGGACACCCACAACTTTGGAGTGGAGATAGAGGTCAAATCCCCATGTGCAAATTCGGAACATGTAGAAAGCTCCTCTCCAGGGTCTTATCCCCAGAGAGAGCCTGACCAGTCCGATGTCGTTTTTCTGGGGGAAGGAGATCATGACATAGAACCTTCATGCAAGATGACTTATCTCCCAGGAGAAAGTCGTTATACCTGCAGACCTCTCCTGTGCAGTGCTTAGCCTTGCAACTCCTTGGGCTGCTGAAGCCTACCCACTCTATCCCGTGCAATGAGACTAGCCTCGTGGGGTGCAAGAGCTGGGAGGCCAGCGACCTATTGCTTTAACATGGTTAACCAAATGTCAGGGGAGGCTCCGTGTTCTAAGGCAGCAAGTGCTTGTGCCACCACCACTTTGTCTCTTTTGTTTGGGCTCTGAGCTTACACACCATCCAAAGCATCAACACTATTCCACAGCAGAGAACTAGGCTAAATGATCCTACCCCCACCCATTCCTTAAAATAAGAAAATGCAGATGAAATCCAGGAGGAGAGGCCTTCCATCAGAGAAAGATCCAGATGCGTCGAATTCACTTGCAGGATCGCCATTCTCAACTCACGGAGTGTCTGCTCAAACTCAAAAGTCCAATTCTGTAATAAATGTTGAGACAGAGCTTGTGACAGGTTAGCTGCTCTTGTAAAATTCTCATATTGTACTGAAGTGACACAAAGGCCAGGCAACTTTTGTTCACATCCCAATTGGGCCATCTGCCACAATATATCCAATTGTTCCTGAACCAAATTAATCTGTTGGTTTACCAACATCAGGCCTCCTTGTATCTGAGAATTGGCAGTGGCCTGTTTATCTAGGACCATGGTCACAGTGGCCTATAGTTCATTAATGGTTTGAGTTGTCTGCACAGTGGCAGAAAGTGCAAGGGCCGAGGCGGTAACCGAAGCAGTAACCGCGGCGGTGGCGATAGCATTGGAAATAATGTCCCGCGCTACCGTCTCGCCAGCAAGAACGACGCAGAACACTCGGATCCTTCTGCAGTAAAGCTTTAATGCATCTTGAGAGATAGATGATCAGCTTCTTAGAGGGAGACCCCAAGCTAAGAAACCCAGCCCCTTATATAAGCCTAGGAGCTCCGAGTGAGACGTGTAGAGCCGGGATTGGTGGTTTGCACATCACCCCAGATGACGCCACGGGAGAGGCACAGCTTAAACGGTTAACTCCAACTGACAGCAGATGTCAGCGCCATCTTCTAACGGTTAACTCCAACTGACAGCAGATGTCAGCGCCATCTTCTAACGGCAATAGCGATAGCGAGGGCGGCTCCTCACATCTCCCCCTATTCATTTATTTTTGAAGCAATAGGACACCCACAACTTTGGAGTGGAGATAGAGGTCAAATCCCCATGTGCAAATTCGGAACATGTACAAAGCTCCTCTCCAGGGTCTTATCCCCAGAGAGAGCCCTGACCAGTCCGATGTCGTTTTTCTGGGGGAAGGAGATCATGACATAGAACCTTCATGCAAGATGACTTATCTCCCAGGAGAAAGTCGTTATACCGCAGACCTCTCCTGTGCAGTGCTTAGCCTTGCAACTCCTTGGGCTGCTGAAGCCTACCCACTCTATCCCGTGCAATGAGACTAGCCTCGTGGGGTGCAAGAGCTGGGAGGCCAGCGACCTATTGCTTTAACATGGTTAACCAAATGTCAGGGGAGGCTCCGTGTTCTAAGGCAGCAAGTGCTTGTGCCACCACCACTTTGTCTCTTTTGTTTGGGCTCTGAGCTTACACACCATCCAAAGCATCAACACTATTCCACAGCAGAGAACTAGGCTAAATGATCCTACCCCCACCCATTCCTTAAAATAAGAAAATGCAGATGAAATCCAGGAGGAGAGGCCTTCCATCAGAGAAAGATCCAGATGCGTCGAATTCACTTGCAGGATCGCCATTCTCAACTCACGGAGTGTCTGCTCAAACTCAAAAGTCCAATTCTGTAATAAATGTTGAGACAGAGCTTGTGACAGGTTAGCTGCTCTTGTAAAATTCTCATATTGTACTGAAGTGACACAAAGGCCAGGCAACTTTTGTTCACATCCCAATTGGGCCATCTGCCACAATATATCCAATTGTTCCTGAACCAAATTAATCTGTTGGTTTACCAACATCAGGCCTCCTTGTATCTGAGAATTGGCAGTGGCCTGTTTATCTAGGACCATGGTCACAGTGGCCTATAGTTCATTAACGGTTTGAGTTGTCTGCACAGTGGCAGAAAGTGCAAGGGCCGAGGCGGTAACCGAAGCAGTAACCGCGGCGGCAGCTATCAGGCCCACAATAATAGCAGAGATCCCAAAAATCTCGCTTTTCCCTAAACAAACTCAAACTACTTGGCGTCTCAACAGGAACTGGAACAAATCGAGGCATGCGCATTACCAAAGCAAAAGGGTGCTTAATAGCATCCCAGCATAATGCATAAAAACAATTCTAAGCAGAGCAATTTATTTCTTTCTGATTCTTACCTAAGGTATCATTACTCACAACCCAAATAAAGGGCAGCTGAATAATTAGTTCTCTTAAAAGGGGTATACTTAACATTGGAGGAGGACCAATCAGATGATCCATAGCTCTGTCCCTCACTCAGACTGTTGCCTAATGCCCCTTTCCAATCAAAAGTAATCTGTCCCTTCTCACTATCATAGGAGAAAGATCAGTACAGCTTCCATTAATTCAAAAGGATTAGCATTAGATCTTTCTGGATCCATATGAATAAAATTATCCTTTAATGAAGAAATCACAGTAAAGCACAAGCTTCCTACCAATGACAAGGTTCTCTCATCCTGAAAACTCTGTATCTGAGGATCTAAAGGCAAAAGGCAAGCCCCAACTCTCTATTAGTTGTGAAAAATCTAGGGAACACCTGGGCATTCTGCATCACTGGCATCGGTAGGGGGAAGGTAGACATGATGGCCCACCGTAACTCTCCCATCATACTAGGAACCATCATCCCGAGTAGGAGAGTCTTCATCACCCACTTGGCCTCCATCCTTCTTATTCTGGAGTTGTGAAGGAGCTCTTCGAGTGAGTCTTTCAGGGATCCACAGGGGGTTTTCTTCCTCCTGTGGAAAAACACACACAGCTCCCCTGGATCTTATAAGAATAGGATCCGGGCCTTTCCAGAGATCAGTCAAGACATCTTTCCATTTTACCATTTCTTTTGGCCTATCAGGCTCTAAACTGTGGCGATCGGCCGCAGTGTGGCCTTGGGCATCAGAGTTCAAGAAATTAAGGGTAAAAAGTGCCATGGATACAGCAACTCTTGGTACCGAGGGTAGAACATCCTCAATACTCCCTTTTGTTTAATCAGATATGATTTGAGTGTACGATGGGCACGTTCCACAATGCCCTGTCCTTGAGGGTTATAAGGTAGGCCAGTTAGATGGGTAACATCCATTTGCCGACAAAACTGTCGGAATTTTTGAGAGGTATATGCTGGTCCATTGTCTGTTTTTAAAATTCTGGGTTTTCCCCAAGCACTCCAGGCCTCAAGGCAATGTTGAATCACATATGAGGCCTTTTCCCCTGTTAGGGGTGTGGCGAACATTACGACAGAACAGGTGTCAACAGAAACATGAACATATTGAAGCCTTCCAAAAGAGGGAATATGAGTAACATCCATCTGCCACATCTGCAATGGTCTAATGCCACGTGGGTTTATTCCCATGTGGGGAGTAGGTAAGAATTCGCAGCAATTCTGGCATTGAGTAACAATTTCCCTAGCCTATTTCCTGGATAGAGCAAAACGACGGCGCAAGGTCTCAGCCGTCACATGAAAGCGCTGATGGAATTCTTTTGCTGCTTGTGCATGGGTAGACAAGGCAGCGGCCACCAGCTTTGTAGCCTTGTCTGCTAAGTCATTCCCTAAGGACATGGGACCTGGGAGTCCAGAATGTGCTCGGACATGGGTAAGGAAAACAGGAAATCTCCTATTTAACAAGGCAGCTTGTATCTTTTGAAAGTTGTTAGCAACTCTGCTGGAGGATCTTATTATTCCAGCTATCTCAAGGAGATTAACTGCATTAACCACATAAGAGGAATCTGATACAATATTGAGGGGTCCTGGAAAAGCCTCAAGAACCTCCAGTACTATCAGACATTCTACAACTTGAGGTGAAGTTTCATTATATTGTTTAGATATAACCCTATCCTTGACCACATAAGCTCCCATACCAGTTCTCGATCCATCAGTGTACACCACAGTCCCATCTGGGAGTGGGTCTTTAGCTGTCACTTGTGGAAACACTATAGCCTGGTTTAGGGCAAACTGTAAAATTGGATGCTTTGGAAAATGATTATCAATTTGTCCTGAAAAGGAAGTAACTAAAACTGCCCAATCACTAGATGTGGCTGCCAAGGTCTGAACTTGTGCAGCAGTATAAGGCACAATCAAGGAATCAGGATCCCTGCCAAAATGTGTAACAGCTGCTTTTATTCCGCGAAGCGCGAGCTGTGCAACAGCATCAGGGTACCAGTCAATAATCTTAGCAGGGGAAGCATTTGGATGAATCCAAAGTAATGGTCCATGTTGCCACAGGACTGCAGTTGGCAATTGAGCTGTCTTAAAAACACACAGATTAAAAGGTAGTGACTCCTCAATACGTTGTAATTGTGCTTCCTGTAAGGCCTCTTCCACCATCTGTAAGGCTCGGTGGGCGGCAGGGGTAAATTTTCTGGGTGAGGAGATATGAGGTTCACCCTCCAGGAGATCGAAGAGGGGTTTTAGATCAGCAGATGGAATTTTTAAAAAGGGCCTCAACCAATTTATATCTCCCAGAAGTTTCTGAAAATCATTTAATGTTTGTAAGTGGTCTTTGCGAATTTCTATTTTCTGAGGAACTATATTTTTGGGAGTAATCATTGAGCCCAAAAAGAGGCCTGTATCTGCAATTTGAACCTTTTCTGAGGCAATCTCTAGTCCCCACTGTTTTAATTCAGCCACCAGCATGGGGAAAGCCTTTTGTAAAACATGTAACTCTTTGTGACAAATAAGAATATCGTCCATATAATGGATAACGATTAAAGATGTAAATTGCTTCCTAATTGGATCCAAAGCCTCCTGCACATACAGTGTCAGAATCAGAATTATCTAGCTCCAAGGCTTCTAGCTCTACTGTAGGGTATAGCCTAGATTTTGGCTTTTTCTTTTTCTTAGATATGTTAGGGGGTGAATGATCACTCCCTTCTCTCTCCCCCTTTCTTAACTTCTTGGGGAGGGCCTTTTTTCTTAGACATGTCTTTCCTTTTGCGAGCTCCCATTCTCTCACTCCGTTCAGTTTCTGACATGCTATCCTGAACTTCCTCTAAGGTTCCCTGACTTTCTATTATAGCAGGGTGACAGGCCTCATCCTCCAAGCAGTTTTTAACTAGCTTCCAAATGGCTTTGGTACCTAAGTGGAGATATCCTTCTGCATGCTTCCTGTCTAGTTCTTTACCTAGCTTGTTCCATGAGGCCACAGTGAGGGACCCGGAACAAGCATACCATGGTGCCACTCTATCTACCTCCTTCACAAAATTTTGAAGTGTTCGTGGTGCAATTTTGAGATCTTTTTGTTTTAGCACAGTCTGTAGGGCAGTAACCACTGACTGTGACAACCCCATCGCGCTAGCAGCTTATCTAAAAAACGGCGCTCAACTCCGTTACCAGACTGACAGCACCAGACTGACAGCACCAGACTGACAGCACCAGACTGACAGCACCAGACTGACAGCACCAGACTGACAGCACCAGACTGACAGCACCGTTCTGTCAGCACCAGCCACGATGAAGGGAAGGACAAACAGGACTAGCACCAAAGCCTCCACTGACCCGTCCCACGGTGATGACAAACTAAGGCCAAAGTCGAGAAAAGGGGTGTTCAGTATAAAGCATACCTCTCAGAACTTACGTCCCTGCAGTTCTGAATCCGCCCCGTCTTCCGAGGGGTCTCCCGCGGCGCCGGCGATGTTGAAGAGTTCCCGGGTTTCGGCACCCGATGTCCCGCGCTACCGTCTCGCCAGCAAGAACGACGCAGAACACTCGGATCCTTCTGCAGTAAAGCTTTAATGCATCTTGAGAGATAGATGATCAGCTTCTTAGAGGGAGACCCCAAGCTAAGAAACCCAGCCCCTTATATAAGCCTAGGAGCTCCGAGTGAGACGTGTAGAGCCGGGATTGGTGGTTTGCACATCACCCCAGATGACGCCACGGGAGAGGCACAGCTTAAACGGTTAACTCCAACTGACAGCAGATGTCAGCGCCATCTTCTAACGGTTAACTCCAACTGACAGCAGATGTCAGCGCCATCTTCTAACGGCAATAGCGATAGCGAGGGCGGCTCCTCACA
>NW_024430492.1:0-20057 GCF_017639785.1 Mesocricetus auratus
TCTTGAATTTTCTGTTTGTTTGGATGGTAACTTAGAGTCTGTGATTTACTTTTATATTAGCAGGCCTTGGAATTTACAGCTCCTATTCTTTTTTTTTTGGTGGTGGGAGTTTGGGACAGGGTTTCTCTGTGGCTTTGGAGGCTTTCCTGGAAGAAGCTCTTGTAGATCAGACTGGTCTCAAACTCACAGAGATCTGCCTGTCCCTGCCTCCCAAGTGCTGGGACTAAAGCCTTCACGACCATGCATGTCCCAACAATATGCTTTCTAATGGATATTTTGATAGTGTAGAATTAGATATCAGAGGTCAGGTTTCAGGGAGTTGGTTTTGATGGCACATAGCTGTAATTTCAGCACTTAGGAGGCTGAGATAGTATACAAAGTCCTAGGCCAGCTTGGGCTGCATGTTCAGTATTGACAAAAAACAATAACAAACAAAACACTCCAGACTTGGGATGTAAATGTAAACCTAAGTGTTACTGGAGCATTCTCTTTCCTATAAAACTTTCAGAGAGGCATAGTATATCACTGAGAATTTTGGTGACTAGTGTATAAATTTGAAGACCTTATTGTCCTTATTTTACCTATTTAAAATAAGCAGTCGCCGGGAAGTGGTAGCGCACACCTTTAATCCCAGCACTTGGGAGGCAGAGGCAGGCAGATCTCTGTGAGTTCGAGGCTGGGCTGTACTGACAGCCTCCAAAACAATACAGAGAAATGCTGTCTCATAAAAACAAAATAAAATAAAATAAGCAGTCACCATATTTACAGTTTACTACATATTGTTGATAAATAACTTTAATAGTTTAATTACAGTCCTGAATAAAGCATCTTGACATTATCTAAGATGCCAAGTAGAAAATTGGCTACAAGAAGATTGGACGAAGAGGCAGGTTTGAGAAAGTAAGAAAAACTCTTAATAGAGTGGGTTTTATCTTTGTCATTATGCCTTGTATTACCTCTCATAACCTTCTTTTTCTTACTGTATGTTCTTAAATGCTTGTGGACAACATTCTGATTTAAATATTTGTGCTTTATACTTTCTAACAGTGTCAGTGTCCTGAATAAGAATTTGTTTAAATTAAATGTTGATTAATATAGAGCTTATTGACTATGTACATGAATATGTTTCAGTGGTAGAAACTGGTTGTTATGAAATAATTGGTTAAGTTATAATTACTTAAGTAACCACAAATAAAGAAATTCAACTTCAGTAGAGTTAAATGTGTTGTGACCAAGAGCCTGTCATTTATGTGAAACATTATAGTTCTTTTTCTTCTTGATATATTGATGGTTGAATCCAGGGTGATACCTTAGGCGAGTTCTGTACCTCTGAGCAATATATCCTTGGCTCTAAAAGCATGGTTTTTGTTACCTGCAAATTGATATTTAGGATATGTATGTGTGTAATTTTGATTTAGAAAAATGCCTGTGTACATGTTGATTTTTCATGCTTTTTCCTTCTGTTCTTAATTTTTCCCATGTTTTGAGAAAAAGGTTGAAATGCAAGTGAGGGGAAATCAAAGTTTTCATGAAGGCCATAGTATAAATTCTAGTTTTAGTTTTAACTAAATTAAGTATATCTTAGAAGACTGTTTATTTCTGCTAAATAGGGTCTAGTTACCATCCTGCCTTAGGGTTGTTTTTCTTTGTCACCACTCCTAACTTTGAGTGGAGATTAAATTCTTCATCTTTCATATGTAGCCTTTGCAGAGTCACCCTATTTTCTGAAGTATTTGGGAAGATGAGGTCTCATGTAATCCCTACTGCCCACAAATTCTACATCCTGACTCCCCAGTGCTGCATATAAAGGCACAAACAATTATTGGCCAATAAGAAATTTACTCTTAAATGATTATTGTCTAATATTGAGAAATATTAAACAAATCATATGCATGGTTTTGATTGATTCTTTGTTCAGTTGTTTTTGAGAAAGGGTTTCTTTGTATAGCAATGTCTGTCCTGGAAGTCTGTACACTAGGCTGTCTCTGAACTCAGAGATCCACTACCACCTTCCTCCTTCGTGCTGGGATTAAAAGTGTGCACCACCTTTCTTGGCAAGGTTTTGGTATTAATGATGTTGCATGTGTGACTCAGAAGGAAATAAGAGTATATGATATATAGAGAGCATGTGGAGCCAAGATTTCACTCTGTAGCTCTGGTTCTGAATCTATAAACAGACAAGTCTGTTTTTGAACTCACAGAGATCCACTGGCTTTTGCATACTGTGTACTGGGATTATAGGAGTGCACCTCAATCCTGGCCAGGTATATGTTTCTGCCGAACCATTCAAATTGTAGAAGCTGGGCTGTTTAAGTGACTTTTTTAGGTAAGGAACTTTGCTGCTATCCCTGTGCACCCAAGTTTGATTCCTGAGATCCATGTGACCGATGGAAGTAGAGAACCAACATCCCAACTTGTCCTGTTGATTTCAACATGTATAGGTATACCTACCTAGTATTTTTCCTTTTTTGGCCTATTCATATTCTTTGGAATAATTTTTTTCTCCAAATTTGTCTTTGTTTTTTAAGAATGCAAGTCCTGATACTGTAACTAATGATAATGAAGAACCCTTAGTTGAAGAAACAAAGAGAAGAGACAAGATGATTAATGGGGCCATTGAAGTTTTAATACGTGAATAAACCTGTGAGCTAAATGCCCCCTCACAGGAGTCTGACTCTCACCCCAGAAAGAAGAAGAACGAAAAGAAGGAGGATGTATGTGTTCTGACAATATAGTCATTTCTTTTCTTTTTTTAAATATTCACCATATTTTATGTATGTGAGAGTTTTATTGCACATGTGACTTTATGCCAGAAGAAGGAATGAAATTCCACTCTAGATGGTTGTGAGCTACTATTTGGTTGCTGTAAAATAAAACTCACAGCCTCTGGAAGAGTATGCAGTGCTCTTAACCACTGAGCCATCTGTACAGTCCCCAAACATAGTCATGCCTAATATTTATTCTTCTGAAATATTACAGTGTTCCTTTAGAAGCTCAGGGATTGTTTATGTCATGAAAAGTGCTGTAAACTAATGCTGGGTGGTAGTGGTGCATGCCTTTAATCCCAGCATTCAGGAGGCAGAGGCAGGTGGATTTCTTTGCGTTCGAGGCCCTGTCCCGACATTCCCCCTAAAAAAGATGCTATAAACTGTACATATTGGTTATTAAGAGGTAATAAAAGGTTATATTTTGGGTTTCAGTGTTTTGGGGCATTTCAAGTTTTGTCTTTTACTAGATACAGTTGTATTACTTTAATTATTTTTCATTTAGTCCTAAAAGTGGGTCTACTTGGTATTTCCATTGGGAATAGATTTCATAGAGTTTCTCAGGTATTATGTAAAATAGAATTTTTCTCATCTATTAATGTGGAAGGAGGAAAGTAACTAATTGGTAATGATAGGATAAGTTATAGAAATACTGTTCTTTAGCAAGAATTATAGGCAAATCTTTTTGTTGTTTTTGTTTTTTTTAAACAGAATTTCTCTGTATTTTTTGGAGGCTGTCCTGGAACTTGCTCTGTAGACCAGGCTGGGCTCGAACTCACAGAGGTCTGCCTGCCTCTGCCTCCCGGGTTCTGGGATTAAAGGTTTCCACCTCCACCGCCCAGTGACAAATCATTTTGTAGAATAGACCCATTTGCTTTTGTGCATTCAAGTACATATCAAGTGGCTAATATTATTAAGTATGATTATTTCTTACATATTACAGATGTAGAAATAGTCCTGCTACTATGCTTTGTGATTTTTTTTGCTTTGCTTTTTTGAGATAGGTTTTCTCTGTGTAACAGAACTTGTATTGTAGACCAGCCTGATTGAACTCACAGTGATCCCCTGACTCTGCCTCCCCAGTGCTGGGATTACAGGTGTGAGCCATCACTTCTTGGCAAATCCTGCTACTCTTATGACACATTTTTCCTGTCCACTCCAGTATTTGGGTTATTGAAAAGAGTGGATGTTATAGGAAATAGAGGAGGGAATTAAGTTTAACAAAATCATTTTTTATAATTTGAAATCAAGAAAATATCACAAGTAATGTATTGTGTAAATATGTAGACTGTTGAATTATAACACAATGTGAACTCTTTTTTAAAAAATCCTTGTGTTTTTCTCTGGATATTTTCTGTAGATTTCCAGTGGCACCATTGTTTCCTTATCCAGTCATCAGCAAGGTTCATTTGAATTGTAAACTTTGATTTCATGTATGTGGTACTAGTTGTGAGATTTGGGATTTTATTACTATTATTATTTAGTTTTAGATTAGATTTTACTGCCAAGTTGGTAGGTTTTTCCTTAGTTGTGTTAATACCTGCAAAAAATGTTAAATCATGACATTTTTATAATAATGCATTTAAATACATATTCATTCCTTTCTATTTTACTTTTAGGAGGATATAAATGCTATAGAAATGGAGGAAGACAAAAGAGACTTGATATCCTGAGAGATCAGCAAATTCAGAGACATACAAAAGGTGGTATTTTTGTATTTTCCCTTGATACCAATGTAGACTTTTTACAGAATCCAAAGCAAACAGACAAGAAAATCATCTTTACGTTAGAGTACAATGTATTGCATTTTATAGGCTTAGTTGTTACTGAGGTAGAAACAAAAGGATAGCAGCTTGTTTACAAACTGGTCATTGCTTAATATTTTCAAGTCACTGACTACACTAGTAGACACAGTGTCATCACAATTATACACAGTGACATCATTACTCTGCACTATAAAACACAATTATACACTATGACATCACTATCCTGCACTGTGACATCACAGTTATACACTGTGACATCACTTTAGTACACTATGAACAATGGGGCATCAATATAGTGCACTAAGACATTACAATTACACAATGTGACATCACTAGAGTGCACTATGACATCACAACTGTACATTGTGACATCACTATTCTGTACTATGAAACATAACTGTGACATCACAAATATACAATGTGACATCACTAAAATATATTATGATGTCACAATTACACACCATGACATCACTATACTGCAATGTGACATCACAATTATACACTGTGATATCATTATACAGCACTATGACATCATAATTATACATTGTGACATCAATATAGTGCACTATGACATCACAGTTATACACAGTGACATCACTATACAGCACAATACCATCACAATTATACATTGTGACATCACTATACTGCACTATGACATCACACCTATACACTATAGTGCACTGTGACATCAAAATTATACACTGTGATGTCACTATTCTGCACTATGAAACACAATTATACACTGTGACATCACTTTAGTACACTATGAACACAATTATAAATTGTGACATCAGTATACTGCACTATAACAATTATACAGTGTGACATCACTATACTGCACTATGACATCACAATTATACATTGTGACATCACTATAGTGCACTGTGTCATCACAATTACATTGTGACATCACTGTACTGCATGTGTCATCACAATTTACATGGACATCACTATAGTGCACTGTGACATCACAATTATACATTGTGACATCACTATATACTGTCACATACACTGTGACAAATATACAGACATAATATATGTACATCATAAGTGCACTATGACATCACAATATACACTAGACATCACTTATGCATTATGACACAATCATACACAATTATACACTGGGACATCACTATAGTGCACTGTGACATCAAAATTATACACTGTGACATCACTATACTGCACTGTGACATCACAATAATTGTGACATCAAATTAAACAGTGTGACATCTCTATAATGCACAATGACATCACAGTTCTCCATTGTGTCATCACTATAGGGCAATGTGACATCAAAATTATACAATGAGACATCACTGTACTGCACTATGACATAACAATTATACACCATGACATCACTATAGTGCACTGTGACATCACAATTATATATCATGACATCACTATACTGCACTATTACATCATAATTATCCACTGTGACATCACTGTACTGCATTTTGACATCACTATTATACACTGGGATATCACGATAATGCATTATGACATCGCGAGTATGCATTGTGACATCTCTAAAGTACACTATGACATCACAATTATACACTGTTACATCACTACGCTGCACTATGACATCAAAATTATACACTGTGACATCATTATACTGCAGTGTAACTTTACAATTATCAAAATTGTACAATGTGGCATCACTATAGATCACTATGACATCACAATTACACTGTGACATCACTATATTGCCCTTTGACATCAAAACTGTACATTGTGACATCACTATTCTGCACTATGAAACACAATTATACACGGTGATGTCTCTACAGTGAACAGTGACATCACAATTATACAATGTGACATCTCTATAGTGAACTATGACATCATAATTAGACATCACTATAGTGCACCATAACATCACAATTATGCACCGTGACATCACTATAGTGCACTATAAACAGTATATTGCACTATGACATCACAATCATACACTATAATGCACAATGACATCACAATTATACACTGTATGTATACAATATGACATTACAATACTGCATTATCACATCACAATTATACACTGTGACATCAGTATACTGCACTGTGACATCACCATACTGCACTATGACATCACAAATATACATAGTGACATCACTATAGAGCACTGTGACATCACAATTATACAATATGACATTACAATACTACATTTTCACATCACAATTATACACTGTGACATAACTATAGTGCACTATGACATCACAATTATACACTGTGACATCATTATACTGCACTGTAACTTCACAATTATACAATGGGACATCACTATAGTGCAGTACAACACCACATTTATACACTATAGTGCACTATGACATCACAACTGTACATTGTGACATCACTATTCTACACTATTAAACACAACTTTACACGGAGAAGTCACTACCTTGAACAGAGACATCACAATTATACAATGTTACATCACTATAGTGCAATATGACATCACAATTATACCCTGTAACATCACTAAAATACATTATGACATCACAATTACACACTGTGACATCACTATGGTGCACTATGACACACAATTATACACAGTGACATCACTATAGTGCAATATAACATTACAATTATACACTGTGATATCACTATGCTGCACTATGACATCACAATTATACATTGTGACATCATTATTGTGCAGTGTGATATCACAGTTATATACTGTGACATCAATATACTGCAAAATAACATCACATATATACATCACATTTATACACTTGATTGCACTATAACAACACAACTATACATTGTGACATCACTATTGTGCACTATGACCTCATAATTATACATTGTGACATCACTATAGTGCACTGTGTCATCACAGTTATACACTGTGACATCACCATACTTCCCAATGACATCAAAATTTTATATTGTGACATCACTATTCTGCACTATGAAACACAATTATACACTGATGACATCATCTACAGTGAACAGTGACATCACAATTATACAATGTGACATCACTATAGTGTACTATGACATCACAATTATACACTGTGACATCACTATAGTGCAACTATAACATCACAATTATACACTGTGACATCACTATAGTGCACTATGACATCACTAAATATACACTATGACATCACAATCGTACATAATAATGAATAATGACATCACAATTATACAAATCGTGACATCAGTATACAGCACTATAACAATTATACACTGTAACATCACTATACTGCACTATGACATCAAAATTATACATGGTGACATCAATATAGTGCACTGTGACATCACAATTATACAATGTGATATCACCATACTGCAGCATGAAATACAGTTATACACTTTGACATCACTATACTGCAATATGACTTCACAATTACACATTGTGACATCACTATAGTACACTGTGAGATAAACATTATAAACTGTGACATCACTATTCTGCACTAGGACATCATAATCATACACTATAATGAACATTGTGACATCTCTATAATGCACTGTGTCATCACCATTTTACATTGTGACATCACTATAGTGCACTGTGACCTCACAATTATACATTGTGACATCACTATACTACATTATGACATCACAGTTATACATTGTGACTTCACTATACTGTACTATGACATGACAATTAAACATTATGACACTGTGATATCACCATACTGCACTATGAAACACAATTTTACACTGAGACATCACTACACTGAATTATGACATCAAAATTATACACTGTAGCATCACTATACTGCCCAATGACATCACAATTATACTATGTAATGGAATATGACATCACAACTATATATTGTATTATCAATATACTGCACTGTGTAATCAACATTTTACATTGTGACATCACTATAGTGCACTATAACATCACAATTATATACTGTGATATCACTATTTTGCACCATGAACACAAATATACATTGTGACATCACTATAGTCCACTGTGACATCAAAATTATACACTATAGTGCACTATAACATCGCAATTATACATGGTGACATCACTATAGAGCATTGTGACATCACAATTATACACAGTGATATCACTATGCTGCACAATGACATCACAATTATACATTGTGACAACACTATAATGCACTGTTACATCACAATTATACATTGTGACATCACTATACTGCACTATCACATCACAATTATACATTGTGACAACACTATAATGCACTGTGAGATCACAATTATACATTGTGACATCACAATACTGCACTATGACTTCACAATTACACATTGTGACATCATTATAGTTCACTGTGAGATAAATATTATACACTGTGACATCATTATTCTGCACTATGATCTCACAATTATACACTTTGACATGACTATATTGCACTGTTAAATCACAATTATACATTATAGTGCACTATAACATCACAATTATACATTGTGACATCACTATACTGCACAGTGTCATCATCATTTTACATTGTGACATCACTATAGTGGACTGTGACATAATTATGCATTGTGACATCGTTATACTGAATTATGACATCATAATTATACTCTGTGATATTGCTATAGTTCACTATGACATCACAAATATACACTGAGACATCACAATACTGCACTATGTCATCACAGTTATACATTGTGACATCACTATAGAGCACAGTTACACCACAATTATAATCTGTGACATCACTATACTGCACTATGACATCACAATTACACAATGTTACACAACTATACTGCACTATGACATCACAATTATACACCATGTCATAACTATAGTGCACTATGACATCACAATTATACACCGTCACCTCATAATTCTGCACTATGAAACACAATAATACACTGAAACATCACTATACTGTATTATGACATCACAATTACACATTGTGACATCACTATACTGCACTATGTCATGACAATTATACACTATACTGCACTAGGACATCACATATATCCATTGTGTCATCAGTATAGTGCACTGTGACATCATATTTATACACTGTGACATCACAATACTGCACTAACACATCACATTTATACACTGTGACATCACTATTCTGCAGTATGACAACAAAAATATACATTGTGACCTCACTATGCTGCACTATGTCATCACAATTATACATTGTGACAACACTATAATGAACTGTGATATCACTGTTATATATTGTGACATCAGTATACTGCACTATGATATCACAATTATACACTATAGTGCACTATAAAATCACAATTATACATTGTGACACCACTATACTGCACAATCACATCACAATTATACATTTTGTCATTATTAAGGAGCACTGTGACATCACAATACTGCACTATGACATCACAGTTATACAATGTGACATCACTATAGTACAATAAGACATTAAAATTATACACTGTGATATCACTTTGCTGCACTATGACATCATAATTATACATTGTGACATCACTATTGTGCACTGTGACATCACATATATACACTGTGACATCACTATACTCTACTATGACATCACAATTATACAGTGTGACATCAAGATAGTGCACTGTTACATCACAATAATATACTGTGACATCACTATGGTGCACTATGACATCACAATTATACCTTGAGACATCACTATAGAGCACTGTGATATTACATTTATATATCATGACATCACTATATTGCACTATAAAAATTATACAGTGTGACATCCCTATACTGCACTATGACATAACAGTTATACACTGTGACATCACTATGCTGCACTTTGACATCAAAATTATATATTGTGACATCACAATAGTGCACTGTGACATCACAATTATACAGTGTTACATCAATAGAGTGCACTGTGACATCACAATTATACATTGTGACATTATTATTCTGCACTAACACATCACAATATACACTATTGTACACTATTTCATCACAACTGTACAATGCTACATCACAATTCTGCACTACGAAACACAATTATACACGGAGACATCACTACAGTGAACTGTGACATCACAATTATACAATGTGACATCACTTGAGTGCACTTTGGCATCACAATTACACACCGTTATATCTATATAATGCACTATAACATCACAATTATATAATGTGACATCACTATTGGGCACAATGAACACAAGTATACACTGTGACATATCGAAAGTACAACATGACATCACAATTATAAACTGTGATATCACTATGCTGCACTATGACATCACAATTATACATTGTGACATCACTATAATGCATTGTGACATCAAAATTATACACTGTGGCATCACTATAGTGCACTATGACACCACTAACGTGCAATATGACATCACAACTATACATTGTGACATCACTATTCTACGCTATGACACTATTATACACTATAATTCACTATAACATCACAATTATACACCGTGACATCACCATAGTGCACTATGAACCCAATTATACACTGTGACATCACATTGCTGCACTATGACATCAAAATTACACATTGGGACATCACTATGTAGCACTGTGACAGCACAATTATACACTATGACATCAATATGCTGAACTATGACATCACAATTTTACACAGTTACATCCCCATAGTACATTGTGAAATCACGATCATACATTGTGACATCACTATTCTGCATTGTGACATCACAATTATACACTCAGACATCACTTTATTGCAATGTGACATCACAATTATTCATTGTGATATAAATATAGTGAACTATGACATCACAGTGATACACTGTGACATCTCTATACTGCACTATGACATCACAGTTATACCTTTTTACATCACTATATTGCAATATGACATAATAATTGTACATTGTGACATCACTATTCTGAACTGGGAGATCACAATTATACACTCTGACATCACTATGCTGCACTTTGACATCACAATTATATACTGTGACATCACTATACTGCACTGTGACATCACAATTATACACTGTTACACCACTATACTGCACTATGACATCATAATTATACACCATGTCATCACTATAGTGCACTATGACATCACAATTATACACTGTCACCTCATAATTCTAAAATATGAAACATAATTATACACTGAAACATCACTATACTCTATTATGACATCACAATTACACACTGTGACATCACTATACTGCACTATGTCATCACAATTTTACACTCTGTTATTACTATACTGCACTAGGATATCACAATTATCCATTGTGACATCACTATAGGGCACTGTGATATCATATTTATACACTGTTACACCACAATACTGCACTATGACATCACACTTATCCACTGTGACATCAGTGTAGTGCAATATGACATCACAATTGTACATCAAAATACTGCACTATAACATCAAAATTATAGACTGACATCACTATGCTGCACTATAATATCACAATTATACATTGTGACATAAATATAGAGCACTGAGACATCATAATTATAAACTGTGACATCACAATACTGCAATATGACTTCACAATTACACATTGTGACATCAGTATAGTACACTGTGAGACAAACATTATAAAATGTGACATCACTATTCTGCACTATGATCTCACAGTTATATACTCTGCCATGACTATATTGCACTGAGACATTACAATTATACAGTATATTGCACTATAACACCACAATTATACATTGTGACATCACTATACTGCACTGTTTTATCATCATTTTACATTGTGACATCACTATAGTGGACTGTGACATCACAATTATACATTGTGACATCACTATACTGCATTATGACATTACTATTGTTCATTATGACATCGCAAGTATACACTGTGACATCACTAAAGTGCACGAGGACATCACAAATATACACTGAGACATCAATATACTGCACTATGACATCACAATTATACACTATATCATCACTATACTGAATTTTGACATCAAAATTATACTCTGTGACATTACTATAGGTCGCAAGTATGCTGTGTGACATCACTAAAGTGCACAAGGACATCAAAATTACAAATTGTGACATCACTATGCTGCACTATGACATTACAATTATACACTGTGACATCACTATACTGCATTATGACATCACAATTATACTCTGTGACATTAATATAATTCATTAAGACATCGCAAGTATGCACTGTGACATCAATAAAGTGTACTACGATATCACAATTATACACTGAGAGATCAATATACTGTACAACAACATAACAATTACACACTGTGAGATCACAGCACTATGACATCACAATTATACACTGTGCCATCATAATTCTGAATTATTAAACAAAATTATACACTGTGACATCAGTATACTGTATTATGACATCACAATTACACACTGTGACATCACTATACTGCAATATGTCATCACAATTATACACTCTGACATCACTATAGGGCACTAGGACATCACAATTATCCATTGTGACATCAATATAGTGCAATGTGCATCATATTTATACACTGTGACATCACAATATTGCACTAACACATCACATTTATACACTTTGACATCACTATAGTGAAACATGACATCACAATTATACACTGTGACATAACTATTCTGCAATATGACCTCACAATTATACACTGTGAAATCACTATGCTGCATTATGACTTCACAAATTTACATTGTGACATCACTATAATTCACTGTGACATAAACATTATACATTGTGACATCATTATTCTGCACTATGATCTCACAATTATACACTCTGACATCACTATACTGCACTGTTACATCACAATAATACAGTATGACATCACTATACCGTACTGTGATAACACAATTACGCACTGTGACATCACTATGCAGCACTATGATATCACAATTATACACTGTACCATCACGATACTGCACTACAACATCACAATTAACATTGTGACGTCAATATACTGCACTATCACATGACAATTATACATTGTGGAATCAAGATAGAGGACTGAGGCATCACAATTTTACACTGTGATATCACTATGCTGCACTATGACATCGCAATTTTACATTGTGACATCACAATAGTGCACTGTGAAATCAAATTTGTACACTGTGACATCACAATTACACACTGTGACATCACTACACTGCACTGTGACATCACAGTTATACACTGTGACATCACTACACTGCAGTATCTCATCACAATTTTACATTGTTACATCACTATAGAGAAATGTGACATCACAAATATACACTGAGACATCACAATATTCCACTATGTCATCACAATTATACATTGTGACATCACTATAGAGCACAGTGACATCACAATTATATTCTGTGACATCACTATGCTGCATTATGACATCACAATTATACTCTGTGACATTAATATAATTCATTAAGGCATCACAAGTATGCACTGTGACATCACGATACTGCACTGTGTCATCATCATTTTACACTGTGCCATCACTATGGAGCACTGTGACATCACCTTTATACACTGCGACATTACTTTGCTGCACTATGACATCACAATTATACACTGTGACATCACTATACTGCACTGTATCTTCACAGTTATAAATCGTGAAATCATTATACTGCATAGTAACAATTATACACTCTGACATCACAATACTGTACTATGACATCACATTTATCCATTTTTACATCACTAGAGTGCAATATGACATAAAATTATACATTGTGACATCACTATTCTGCACTGTTAGATCACACATATTCACTGTGATATCATTATGCTGCATTATGATATCACAATTAAACATTGTGACATCATTATACTGCACTGTAACTTCACAGTTATACAATGTGGCATCACTATAGTTCACTATGACATCACAATTATACACTGTGATATCAACATATTGAACTATGACACACAATTATACACTGTGACATCACAATTATACACTATAGTGCAACATGAAACACAATTTTATAGTATGACATCACTATAGTGCACTGTGACATTACAATTATACATTATAGTGCATTATGAAACACAAATATACACTGTAACATCACTATAATGCACTGTGACATCACAATTATACACTGTGATATCACTATATTACTATATGACATCACAATTACACACTATAGTGCACAGTATGAAACACAAATATACACTGTGACAACACAATTATGCACTGTGACTTCACAATTATACACTGTAACATCAATATACTGCACTTTATTTTCACAGTTATACACTGGGCAATATGACATCACAATTATACATTGTGACATCACTATAGTGCATTATGACATCCAAATTACACACCGTGAAATCACTACAGTACACTATGAGATCACAGTTATACACTGTGACATCACTATAGTGAAATATGACATCACAATTTTACACTTTGATATCACTCTGCTGCACTATTACATCACAGTTACACAATGTGACATCACTATACTGCACTATGACATCACTATTATACAGTGTGACATCAAGATAGTGCACTGTTACATCACAATTATACACTGTGCCATCACTATGCTGCACAATGACATAACAATTATACCTTGTGACATCAATATAGAGCACTGTGACATTACAATTATATATCATGACATCACTATATTGCACTATAAAAATTATACAGTGTGACATCACTATACTGCACTATGACATCACAGTTATGCACTGTGACATCACTATGCTGCACTATGACATCAAAATTATATATTGTGACATCACAATAGTGCACTGTGGCATCACAGTTATGCACTGTGACATCACTATCCTGCATTATGACACCATAATTATACATTGTGATGTGACTATACTGCACTATCACATCACAATTATACATTGTGACAACACTATAATGCACGGCTACTTGACAATTATACATTGTGACATCACTATACTGCATTATGACATCACAATTATACTCTGTGACATCACTATACTGCACTATGTCATCACAATTTTACATTGTGACATCACTATAGAGCACTGTGACATCACAATTATACACTGTGACATCACTATACTGCACTATGACATCTCAATTATACACTGTTACACCACTATACTGCACTATGACACCACTAAAGTGCAACATGACATCACAACTATACATTGTAACATCATTAATCTACACTATGACATCACAATTATACACTATAGTTCACTATAACATCAAAATTATACACCGTGACATCACTATAGTGCACTATGAACACAATTATACACTGTGACATCACCCTGCTGCACTAAGACATCACAATTATACATTGTGACATCACTATAGAGCACTGTGACAGCACAATTATGCAGTATGACATCAATATGCTTTACTATGATATCACAATTTTACACTGTTACATCACCATAATATACATTGTGACATCACTATTCTGCATTGTGACATCACAATTATACACTCTGACATCACTATACACTATAACGTCACTGTACTGCACTATGACACCAAAATTATACACTATAGTGCACTATAACATCACAATTATACACCGAGACATCACTATAGCGCACGATGAACACAATTATACACTGTGACATCACTCTGCTGCACTATGACATCACAATTATACATTTTGTCATCACTATAGAGGACTGTGACAGCACAATTATATACTATGACATCACACTGCTGCACTATGACATCACAATTATACACTCTGACATCACTAGACACTATAACGTCATTATACTGCACTATGACATCAAAATTGTACACTATAGTGCACTATAACATCACAATTATACATGTGACATCACTATACTGCACTATGACATCACAATCATATACTATCATGGATTATGACATCACAAGTATACATTGTGACATCATTATACTGCACTGTGTCATCACAATTTTACATTGTTACATCACTATAGTGCATTGTGACATCACAATTATACATTGTGACATCACTGTACTGTATTATGACATCACAATTATACAATGTGACATCACTACAGTGCATTATGGTATCGCAAGTATGCATTGTGACATCACTTTACTGCACTATGATATCACAATTATACACTGTGACATCACTATAGTGCAATATGACATCACAATTATACACTGAGATAGCACTATGCTGCACTATGCCATCAAAATTATATATAGTGACATTACTATATTGAACTGTGACATCACAGTTATACAGTGTGACTTCAATATACTGCACTGTTACATTACAATTATACACTGTGACATCACAATACTACACTATGACACAATAATACACTGTGACATCACTATTCTGTATTATGACATCACAATTAGACATTGTGACGTCACTATACTGCACTGTGAGAACACAATTATACCTTGTGTCATCAGTATGTTGCACTATGACATCACAATTATATACTGTGTCAACATTATACTGCACTGTAATTTCACAGTTTTACAAGGTGGCATTACTATAGTTCACTATACATCAATATTATACACTGTGACATCTATATAGTGTACTATGACTTCACAATTACACAATGTGACATCACTATACTGCACTATGATTTCACAGTTATTCACTGTGACATAACTATGCTGCACTATGACATCACAATTATATATTGTGACATCACAATAGTGCACTGTGACATCACAATTATACATTGTGACATCATAATGCTGCACTACCACATCAAAATTATACACTATAGTGCACTATGACATCACAGCTGTACAATGTTACATCACTATTCTGCACTATGACATCACAATTATACATGATAGTTCACTATAAAATCACAATTATACACATTGACATCACTATTGTGAGCTATGATATCATAGTTACACAATGTGACATCACTAGAGTGCACTACGACATCACAATTACACAATATGGGGCACTATGACATCACAACTGTACAATGTGACATCACAATTCTGCAACATGAAACACAATTATACACTTTGACGTCACTACAGTAAACAGCAACATCACATTTGTACAATTTGGCATCACTTGAGTGCACTATGACATCACAATTACTCACCGTGACATCAATATAGTGCATTATAACATCACAGTTATATACTGTGACCTCACTATTGGGCACTATGAACACAATTATGCATTGTGACATCACAAAAGTACAATATGACATCACAATTATAAACTGTGATATCACTATGCTGCACTATGACATCACAGTTATACATTGTGCATCACTACAGTATACTGTGACATCACAGTTATACACTGTATCATCACTATACTGCACTGATACCACTAAAGTGCAATATGACATCACAATTATACATTGTGACATCACTATAATGCACTGTGACATCAAAATTATACACTTTGTCATCACTATACTGCACTATGACACCTCTAACGTGCAATATGACATCACAACTATACATTGTGACATCACTATTCTGCATAGTGATATCACAATTATACACTCTGACATCACTATACACTATAACGTCACTATACTGTACTATGACATCAAAATTATCCACTATAGTGCACTATAACATTACATTTATACATGTGACATCACTATTCTGCACTATGACATCACAATCATACACAATAATGGACTATGACATCACAATTATACATTGTGTCATCACTATACTGCACTGTGTCATCACCATTATACATTGTGACATCAGTATATTGCATTGTGACATCACAATTATACATTGGGACATCACTCTACTGCATTATGACATCACAACTATACACCGTGACATCACTCTAGTGCATTATGACATCGCAAGTATGCATTGTGACATCACTGTACTACACTATGATATCACAATTATACACTGTGATATCACTATTATGCAATATGACATCACAATTATACACCATGACATCGCTATAGTGCATTATGACATTTATACACCGTGACATCACAATTCTGCAATATGAAACACAATTATACACTAAGACATCACTATACTGCATTATAATATCACAATTATACACAGTGACATCACTATATTTAACTGTGAAATCACAATTTTACAGTGTGACATCAATATAGTGCACTGAGACATCACAGTTAATCACTGTGACATCACTATGCTGCACTATGACATCACAATTATACACTGTGACATGAGTATGCTGCACTATAACATCACAATAATACACTGTGACATCACTGTTCTGCACTACAACTTCACAATTATACACTATAGTGCACTATGACATCACAACTGTACAATGATACATCACAATTCTGCACTACAAAACACAATTATACACAGTGACATCACTGCAGTGAACTGTGACATCCCAATTAAACAATGTGACATCACATGAGTGCACTATGACATCACAATTATACACTGTGACCTCACTAAAATCCATATGACATCGAAATTACACAACATGACATCACTATAGTGCACTATAACATCACAATTATACACCATGACATTCTAATTGCACTTGAACACAATTATACACTGAGACATCATTACAGTGCAATATGACATGAAAATTACACACTGTGACATCACTATTCTGCACTATGATATAACAATTACACAATGTGACATCACTATAGTCCACTACCACATCAGAATTATACATCATAGTGTACTATAACATCAGAATTATACATTGTAACATCATTTTAGAGCACTGTGACATCACAATTATATATCGTGACACCACTATACAGCAGTATAACAGTTACACACTGTGACATCACTACTGCACTAAGACATCACAATTATACATTGTGACATCACTATGCTGCCCTATGACATCACAATTGTACACTGTGACATCATTATACTGCACTATAACTTCACATTTATACAATGCGACATCAATATAGTGCACTATGACATCACAATTATACACTGTGACATCACTATACTGCACTATGACATCACAATTATACGAAAGTGAAAGGAAGGAACGCAAAGGAAAAAACAAAAAGGAGGAAATGACTTGTTATCAAGCTGGCCATCCCGGGATACAGTGAAATCAGGGATAGCCGGCCGACCCCCTCAGACTACGAAAGTATGATAGGAAGCTATGAAAAACGGGCAAATCACTCTCTAAGATGGAGGGTCAGGTCACAAAGTGTCACTGGCCGGCCAGTTACAAGACCACACTGATGTGAGACTTGGTGAGTGGGCCAGAGGAGAAGGAGGGAGGCGGCGATGGCAGGTCTGCGCCATTTCAGTCTCATTTTTATAAACATTTTAACACATTCGATAGAGTTGTGTGGTGTCCCCTCCCCCAACCCACCTCCGTTTGCTTCTTGAATCAATTAGACACCCCTCCCCCACTTCTAGTGTGCTTAAGACGAAAGCATGCATGGCCTAGGTCAGTAATTAAAAAAATCAGACAGATACCTATCTCCCTGCACAAAATCTAACTCTAAATATGAAATCTTCCACACTGGAGAAGTGAGCCTGATTTTAATCAGGAAGGCCAGTAAGCAGGTGAAACTCCAACACACACACACACACACACACACACACACACACACACACACACTGAAATAATAAAGTGCCAGGCAAATACTAAAATTCGAAAAGGAAATATTAAAAATAAAAAACGATCGCCTGGTCCACAAGGTGAGCTCCAGGCCAGGACATACTAGGCAGGTAGTTTTTACACAGAGAAAACATGGAAAACAAAAA
>NW_024430493.1:0-4377 GCF_017639785.1 Mesocricetus auratus
TGCGGTGGTGGCGGCGTCCACCCCAGGAGGACGGTACTCGCGGCAGGTGGTGGCGGGGAGTCTTTGCAGCGTCCCACCCCGGGGTTCCAGAGCAGGCAGCAGAAGATGTGAGGAATGGAATTCGGGAGAAACGGGAGGGTGCTGGGAGAAACAGGAGCAAGAGCGTGCAGTGCAGCTGCAGCCACAGCAAGAGACTGGGCAGCTGGAATGCCAATTAGCATTCACCTCGGAATGCTGGAGTCAGGCGGCCACTGGCCACAGAGGCGTGGGCTTCCAATCCCCTCAGCTGCCACCAGATACAATGATATTCGATGCTATATGGAAAACAATATATTTGTTTACCAGAAAGAGAGAGAGAGTCGCACAAACCAGGAGTTAGAAGCGTGGCTGGCTTCCAGGAAAAAAAGGGGGGTTCCTTTTCCTTTCACTTCCTTTTATATCTACCTGTGTCAGTTTACATGTCCCCAGCCTCATGGGTGGATAGCTTTGTGGGGTTCACTCCTACATATTGCAGTTGTTGAGATTACTTTATAGGTGTAGCTTAACATAGTTATAGCAATATGCAAAAGAAGAAGGGCTAGCTGTGTTCTAATTAAACATCAGCATGATGTGTAGGTGGACATTGTGATGCAGAATATTGTTGGGAGGTCCTGCTGGTCAGAGGTTGCAGTCTACCATGGCTTAGCATCTTTCTCAGAGCTTGGCAACATGAAGGAACTTCCCCCACCCCAGTGAGGCTTCCTGCTCTCTACCTGACCTTATTTGGAGAAGATCTCTAGGCCTGGAGGAGGCCTGGCCTTATCTTAAAACTGTTCCTAATCCTGGGTGCCTGATTTATCTCTAATGTGATACTTGGCTAGTTCCCTGCTGGAGCTCCCCACTGCTGCCCATATAGTAATTAGACATTGTGCTAGGAGCTTTATGACAGGATCACTCTTCCACAGAAGATAATTAAGACTTTTACTAAGAGCTTTACTATAGGAGCCTGCTGTTTAATGCAAATTAGGTGATTCCCCAGCTGCCAAAGCTGAGCTGACTCACTGAAGCTGTCTTGTGGAGAGCTATCTCTGCAGACCCTCAGGCAGTCTGACCCTGCTCACTTTCTGTAGTTGAGTTTTTGGTTCGGCTTGGTCCCACAGTGGTTTAGCCCTAAATAAACACACAGAGGCTTCTATTAATTATAAACTCTTTGGCCAATGGCTCAACCTTCTAACTGGCTAGCACTCTCTTAATTATTAACCCATTAACTATTAATGTATGTATTTCTACATGGCCTTATCTTACCAGAGAACTCCTGGCATGTTCTATCTTTCCAGTGGCTACACAGTGTCTCCGTGTGGCTACTCTCTCTGCCTTCTCCCCAGAATTCTTCTCATCTGGTAGCCCCACCCACGCTACCTGCTTGGCTACTGGCCAATCCATGATTTATTCACCAACTAATAAGAGAAACATTTATACAGAGGGTCATCCCCCATCAACTTTTTTCTGCCCCCACCCCATGGATGGGTGGCTGATGATCACCGAAGAGACTCACAGAATATAATGTTATTTTTCCTAGTTCTTAGGTGGATCTCTGTGAGTTCGAGGCTGGGCTGGACCGACAGCCTCGAAAACAATACAAAGAAACCCTGTCTCGTAAAAACCAAAAAAAAAAAAAGACTATTGGTTGTTCATAGGTTACAAGAGATTTCAGTCCATCATGTAGCCCAAGGCAGTGGAGTAGCTCTGTCTGTGGCTTTCTCATACAACAATAGACAGGAAGCAGGAAGAAGAACTTGGATCCAGGGGCAGTGAAAACCTTAAAGGCCTGCCATTTTGATTGAGTCCCACCAACGAAATGCTGCATAGCATTAAAAACAGTGTTAAAATCTATGGAGCAAAACTTCAAAATATAAGAATGTGCTGACTACTTCAGATTCAAACCATAGCTTTCTACCGCTGACCTCCACAGGCTCATGGTCATCTCATAATACAGACTTTACTTAGTCCAACTTCAAAGGTCAGTTAATCTGAACAGTGTTCACATTATTTAAAAAACTTGAGTCAAATTTTTAACTGTAAGTCTTTGTAAACAGGAAAGGTTACACAGGTTTTATGGCTATTACATAATGCTCACCAAAAGACAAAGACCGGAAAATATTGCTGAAGATTGTCCCCAGAGAAGACAGAAACCCCATAGGACAAATACTAAAACCTAAAGCTCCATATGCAGCATTTGGGGTACATGGTGATCTCATCTGAACATTGACAGATTTGGGCAGCACTGGCTCTTGTCATGCTGTTGGTAGCATGAAGGGTCTGTTTTGTGTTATAGTTCTCTTAACTTCCTGGTACTTCTTTCACTAAATACGTCCTATTTCTGATTTCTGCAGTATTGTATCATTACACCTATTCCAACATAATGCTCCTCTTCATTGCTTTATACATATCCTCAGAGGCTAGATGAGGGATGGTTCCATTCAATTGTCCCAGTAGATCACAGATGGGGTGGATGCTGGGGTGGGCCAACTCATATTCCTGGTTCTGGGCCTGGGTGGTTGCAGGGTTGTTCATCTTGCTAGCTCTCCATTGTCCTCACCACCATGGTGAGCTCTCCTGTGTTGTCCTGGCAAGTTCACCCCTTGCAGTGATGAGCGACGGCTTCTCACTCAAGTCCACAGTGTCAGATCCACCACACCCACACCTGCAGTGGCAGCTCTGCCGTGTTGTCCAGGTATGGTATAGGGGCCTGTCCCTGGAGTGCTGCAGATCATGAGGGGCAGGACCAGCTCTAGTGGGGAATTAATGGGCTCAGGGTTGGGGGTTTGAGACAGAAGTAAAGGGTATTTCTCCTTTGCCCAAGCCACGGTGTTACAGTTGAGTTACAGAAACAGTTCTCCCATGCTCACAGATACAAAGATGGCTCTGCCAAGAATTGGCTTTATTGCACTGCCCAGTGGAGGTACAGTATGTCCCCTGCATAGTGTTGCATCTGCGGGGGGGGGACAGGGACAGATCGCTCACCCTTATGACTTCAGGGCTAGCTGTCTTCCATTCTTGCTGTTAGATACCTGATACCTAATGGGGGCAGTTGTCACCCACACCTCTGCCAGCAGAATCAGCTCTGTTTTGCTGACTAGGTGAGAGGTGAGGTCTTCTCTCCTGAGCGTTGCAGATGGCCAGAGACAGGAAGACAGGGACTACTGCTCTCCTGTCCTTATGCCCTTATGGCCTCAGGGACAGTTCTCCCACTGTCCTCAAGCATTGATGGGTGGGGCAAGGCATGGGATCTCTCATGCCCAACATTTTTACACTTCAATATCACTGTAAACTCTGCTAAAAACAAGAAGAATAACAATGTCACAGCCTTAAGGGTAATGATTTGTAAAATATTTCCACCACTCAATAAACTATCCCACTATTTTTAATTCCACATCAGTGAACATTTCAGAGAATGGACCCACATTCCTTGATAGAATGTAATGTGGATGCTTCCGACTGACTCTCAGTAAGAATATTTAAATGCACAAGAAACCTCTGATCAAAGATTTTGATGTCTGCATTTTTATGGACATTCTGGTATCATGAATCACATCAGAATGTCTCATTAGGCTGATCTTATTCTGGGCCTTCTGTAAACCATAGCTCCAGATTCTTTCATAGGCCCTTGAATAAGTTCCCGAAGTCTAATGATGACATGGCCACTTTTATTACAGCAGTGATTATGTTGTACCCTCTTCCCATGTCAATCATGCTTCCTCACTGCAGAGAAGCCATCTGACAAGTCAAGTTGATAGAGCAAATGTGGTTTTGGCTAAATTTTCCAGAGGATTTCTAGTCTACCATGACAGAAAATGCTGGATGACAGAGTTCTGTCTGTGGGAGCAGGACCATGGACAGCACCTAGCCATTGCTTCTTCTAGCTGCATGAGGCATGGGGCACTGTATGAACACTGAGAATTGCAACATGAATTTGGGAGGTGGAGTCATCTAGAGAGTTCTATGATGAAAGCACTGTGCTAAATAGAATGAGTGTATTCCAGTAAGCACACCATAACAAGAGGATTAGTATAATTCATACTAATTGCACACTTTTGAAACCAGAGGGAAAATTCTGCACTTAGTTTACCTGAAATGCATGGTTTTCTTTGGTTGTAGAAGGTCTGTGGAGGTTATGTATATGTTGTGTGCTTGAACCTGCAAGTGGGATACACAGTAACACTGAGACAAGTAAGAAAACCCATATTTGTTCATATTACCTAAAAAAGTGTACAGACAAATGGCCACCAAAGAATGACTCAGTTTCAAAATCACTGTATGTCAAAATGTTCAGAATTCCTATGATCATTCACAGTATTGCTCAGAATCTAATTGGGTGTTTTCAAATGTTTGCAGTAA
>NW_024430494.1:0-508 GCF_017639785.1 Mesocricetus auratus
CTCAGAACAATACAGAGAAACCCTATCCCCAAAAACCAAAAAAAAAAGATTTCCATCCATCCTGGACACACAGACAGGACACAATGCACAACCACACTCCCATGCACTCACAAACACTCACATGTACAAATCACACCCGT
The DNA here is from genome assembly GCF_017639785.1 of Mesocricetus auratus. Classification (NCBI taxonomy): domain Eukaryota; kingdom Metazoa; phylum Chordata; class Mammalia; order Rodentia; family Cricetidae; genus Mesocricetus; species Mesocricetus auratus. The sequence continues at coordinate 141 of NW_024430494.1, forward strand.
ACCTGTGTGCAAACACATGCACACACACACACTCACACACTCACACACACACACACACCCTCTGCCTATCCTGCTTCCAGCCATCATGTCTTCTTGGATTCTGCAGGAGGAGCAGGATGTCATGGGAAGAGAGGGAGGACTAGGAGAATGACATGGAGTAGGATGAGGATGTGGACTAGGAGGACCAGAGAAAGGACCTGGTGTTGGAAGGGTGGGATGCGGAGGAGAAAGAGAGGGAGGAGAAGAAGGATTTGCAGGATTCCACAGCTCCCCAAGGGTGCCCAGAGGGTGGAGATGATCTAGCAGAGCACCTGATTGGTTCAGACACCTCAGGAGAGCATGGAACCCCTTACCCTGACAGGAACTCT
>NW_024430495.1:0-2927 GCF_017639785.1 Mesocricetus auratus
TTATCATTTTTTATTTTAATTTTAAATAGCTTGTTTTACATGTCAATCCCAGTTCCCTCTCCCGCCCCTCCTCCCGCAGTCCCCTTCCCCCCACCCTCCCACCCTATTGCCAAATCCTTCCACATACGGGATATCTAGAGTCTGTCATTTTACTCTGGGTAGGGTCCAGGCACTCCTCTAAGAGTCCAGGCAGAGAGAGCATCCCTCTTTGTGCTATAGGCACACGAAGACTCTTTGTATACCAGGGATAGACACTGATCCACAGCTCAGGGCCCCATAGGTTGCCCAGGCCTTCTCGCTGACACTCACATTTGGGGGGTCCAGATCAGTCCCATGCTGGCCTCCCCACTGTCAGTCTGGGGTCCAAGAGCTCTCTCCTGTTCAGATCAGCTGTCTCTGCTGGTTTTGCCAGCCCATTCTTTGCCAATTTGCTCATCACTTCTCTCTCTCTGTCACTGGGTTCCTTGGGTTCAGTTCAGTGATTAATTGTGTGTTTGCCTCTGCTTCCATCAGTCACAGGATGAAGGCTCCCAGATGGTTATAGACATCAAGTTCATTATCAGGAATGGGCATTCGAGGTGGTCTCTCCACTATTGCTTAGCTTGCCAATTGGTGTTATCCCTTTAGATCACTCGAGGTCGCTCTGGTGCCTGATCTGTATTCGATCCTATGTTTCCCTCTTCCCCCTATTCTACCCCCACCCCCTCAACTTCCTGTTCCCCCATGACCAACTCTCTTCCTCTTCACCCCCTCTCTTCTTCCCAGGTCCCACTCCCCCCCACCCCTCGCCGTGTTCCCCATCCATTCAGGGAATCTTGTCTCCATCCTCTTCTCTTTGGTACTATGCATATATGCCTATGTTTTAGGTTCTTTCCTGTTTCCCAGACTCTCTATCTGTGGAAGTGCAGACTGGCACTATCCTGATCCATGTCTAAAATCCATATATGAGTGAGTACATAGCATGTTTGTCTTTTTGCGACTGGGTTACCTCACTCAGGATGGTTTCTTCCAGTGCTATCCATTTCCCTGTGAATTTCAAGATTCCATTGTTTTTTTTCTGCTGAGTAGTACTCCATTGTGTAAATGTACCACATTTTCTGTATCCACTCTTCAGTTGAGGGGCATCTAGGTTGCTTCCAGGTTCTGGCTATTACAAATAATGCTGCTATGAACATAGTGGAGCAGATGCCCCTGTTGTATGAACTTGCCTCATTTGGATATATGCCTAAGGGTGGAATTGCTGGGTCTAGTGGTATATTAATTCCCATTTTCCAGCGGAATCTCCATACTGATTTCCAAAGAGGCTGTATGTGTCGGCACTCCCACCAGCAGTGAAGGAGTGTTCCTCTCTCTCCACATCCTCTCCAGCATAAATTGTCTTTGGTGTTTTTGATTTTAGCCATTCTGACAGGAGTAAGATGGTATCTCCGAGTTGTTTTGATTTGCATTTCCCTGATGGCTAAGGATGTTGAGCACTTTCTTAAGTGTCTCTTGGCCATTTTAGCCTCCTCTACTGAGAATTCCTCTATTTACCTCTGTACCCCACCTTTTAATTGGATCCTTTGGTGTTTTGGAGACTTGTTTCTTGAGTTCTTTGTAAATTTTGGAGATTAGCCCTCTGTCAGATGTAGGGTTAGTGAATACCTTTTCCCATTCTGTGGCCTGCCTTTTTGTCTTTTTGACTGTGTCCTTTGCCTTACAGAAGCTTTTTAGTTTCAGAAGGTCCCATTTGTTAATTGTCGATCTCAGTGCCTGTGCCACTGGTGTTATGTTTAGGAAGTGGTCTCCTGTACCAACTCGTTGAATAGTATCTCCCACTTTCTCTTCTAAAAATTTCAGTGTGGCTGGATTTATGTTGAGATCTTTGATCCATTTGGACTTAAGTTTTGTACATGGTGATAAACATGGATCTATCTGCAGTCTTCTGCATACCAGTACCCAGTTATGCCAGCACCATTTGTTGAAGATGCTTTCTTTTTTCCATTGTACAGTTTTAGCTTCTTTGTCAAAAATCAAGTATTCATAGGTGTGTGGGTTAAAATTAGAACTTTCGATTCGGTTCCATTGGTCTACCTGCCTATTTTTGTGCCAATACCAAGCTGTTTTCAGGACTATAGCTCTATAATAGAGCTTGAACTCAGGTATGGTGATGCCTCCTGAAGTTCCTTTATTGTATAGGGATGTTTTAGCTATCCTGGGCCTTTTGTTTTTCCATATAAAGTTGATTAATGTTCTTTCCAGGTCCTTGAAGAATTGTGATGGAATTTTGATAGGGATTGCATTGAATCTGTAGACTGCTTTTGGCAAGATTGCCATTTTTACTATGTTGATCCTACCAATCCAAGAGCATGTGAGATCTTTCCATTTTCTGGTATCTTCTTTGATTTCTTTCTTTAAAGACACAAAGTTCTTGATATACAGGACTTTAATTTCCTTGGTTAACATTATCCCCAGATATTTGATGCTGTTTTTGGCTATTGTAAAGGGTGATGTTTCTCTGATTTCTTTCTCAGTCACTGCATCATCTGTATATAATAGGGCCACTGATTTTTTTGAGTTTACCTTGTATCCTGCCACATCAGCTCTAGGAGTAACCTTGCGGAGTTTTTTGGGTCACTTATATAAACTATCATATCATCTGCAAAGAGTGAAAGTTTGACTTCTTCTTTTCCTATTTGTATCCCCTTTATCTCCTTTTGTTGTCTTATTGCTGTAGCTAGAACTTCAAGTACAATATTGAAGAGATATGGAGAGAGTGGACAGCCTTGTTTTGTTCCTGATTTTAGAGGAATTGCTTTGAGTTTCTCTCCATTTAGTTTGATGTTAGCTGTTGGTTTACTGCATATTGCTTTTCATTATATTCAGGTACATTCCTGTTATCCCTGATCTCTCTAGGACCTTTATCATGAAGGTGTGCTGGATTTTGT
>NW_024430496.1:0-12552 GCF_017639785.1 Mesocricetus auratus
GTCATGATTTTGTTCATGACTTCCAAGATCTGCTACTGGCTGGCATGCAAATTTCTTCTAAAAGGGATTTCACTGCAGATATTTATGTGTCTATAAACATTTTATTTGCATTTCAGTGAAAATATGGCCAAATACAAAATTGTAAGTTCAAATATATTTTTAATTTTAAAATACCATATACATGCATATGCATACATCTATCAATATATACATATGTGCATATACATGTGTATATATACATATACATATATGCATATATATATGTGTGTGTGTGTGTGTGTGTGTGTGTGTATGTGTTTATCCCACACATAGGTAATAGTAAATATGATAGGATGAAAAAATCTGTCTTGCAACCTGGGGAAGATAGTCCATAAAATTGTTTGCATATGGAATCTGTGCTAAATGAGTCAGTATTGTTGTTTTTTACTCTTTTTTATTCTTTTGTCTTTTGGGGAGGGTCTGCCATCCAGCTCCCAAATAAATCCACGCGGCTTATTTTTACTTATAAATGCCTGATATTAGCTTGGCTTATTTCTTGCAGTCATTTTTAACTTAAATTCCTGGACTACCTTTTCTTTTCTTCTGTGACTCTTACTTTCACTCTTACTCCATGGGTGGCTGGGTGACTGGCCCCTGAAGTCCTACTCTCCTTCTCTCTTACTCCTTCCTGCTCCTTCTCTCAGATTTCTCCTCCTGCTTATTTGCTCTGCCTGCCAGCCTGCCAGTCCTTTCTCCTGTGTTGCTGTAGACCATTCAGCTCTTTATTAGGTCATCAAGTGTTTTAGATGGGCGCAGAAACACAACTTCACAGAGATAATAAATGCAGCATAAACAAAGATCACATATCTTTACATTATTAAATGTTTCACAGCATAAACAAAGTAACACACCTTAAAATAATACCCTACAAGTCATTTTTAGCTGCCCTTCCTAAAAAATGCTTGTGTAAGATAGTAAGCATATCTATTTACTTTTTTAACTCTACAAATCCTAAGGAATCATATCACATACCTATGATCTATACCACAAAATTTGTGCAAAAATAACATGTTGCCTTAGTCACTTTTTAAAGTAACATTATGGTGCATAACTCATAAACATAACTCAGATTATGAGACCGACACACTGCCTACTGCATAAGTGCTCAACACCCTTAGCCATCAGAAAAATGTGAATCCAAACAACTCTGAGATACCATCTCACTCTCATCAGAATGGCTAAAATCAAAAACACTAATGACAGTTTATGCTGGAGAGGATGTGGAGAAAGGGGAACACTCCTCCACTGCTGCTGGGAATGCCAAATTGTGCAACCACTTGGTATGAAGATTCATCAGGAAAATGGAAATCAGTCTACCACAAGATCCAGCAATTCCACTCTTGGGCATATACCCAAAAGATGTACATTCACACAATAAGGACACCTGCTCAACTATGTTCATAGCAGAATTATTTGTAATAGCCAGAACCTGGAAGTAACCTAGATGCCCCTCAGTTGAATAGTGAATAGAGAAAATGCGGCATATTTACACAATGGGGAACTATTCAATGGAATCTTGAAATTTTCAGGCAAAAGGATTGCACTATAAGAAAAACATAATTTGTGAGGCAACCCAGTCACAAAAAGACAAACATGGTACGTACTCACTCATATATAGATTTTAGACATGGAGCAGTTGATTGATAGCCTATAATCCCACAGCCAGAGAGTCTGGGAAGCAAGGAGGACGCTAAGAGAGATATGCATTGTAACCCAGAGAAGGGGAACGTGATGAGATATCCTAATTGGATTGGGAGCACGGGTGGGGAGGGAAAAGGGAGATGGGAGAAAGTGAAGGGGAGAAGAGGAGAGGAGAGAAGGACACGGGGAGCAGGAAGGTTGAGTAGGAGTAAGAATAGATGAGAGAATGATGAGAGATACCATAATAGAGGGAGCAATTATAGGATGGAGCCATCTGGCACTAGTGAGATTGCCAGAGATCTACAAGAATGACACCAACTGACATTAAGGCTACCTTAAATGCTCTCCCCTGATAATGAGATTGATGACTACCTTATATGCCACCCTAAAACCCTCATCCAGTGACTAAGGGAAGCATAGGCAGATACCCACAGCTCCTGGAACCCAGTTACAAAGAAGACTGAATAGCAAAGGAATCAAGACCCGGCAGACAAAACCCACAGAGGCAGCTGACCTAAACAAGGGGGAACACATGGACCCCCAGACTGATGACTGAGAGGCCAGTAATGGTATGATCCAGACCCCCACCCACAACCTGGGTATCAGAGAAGAGGCCTTGGCAATCTATGGGACCTTGGAGAGTAGATCAGTATTTATTCCTAGCATACAAATAGACTCTGGGAGCCCATTCCACATGGAGGGATGCTCTCTCAGCCTGGACACATTGGGGAGGACCTAGATCCTGCCCGCAATGATATGACAAACTCTGAAAATCCCTCGTGGAAGCCCTTACCCTCCCTAGGGTGCGGAGCAGGAGACATAGTGGGGTGGGGGGCTGGGCAGAGGGGGTTCGGGGAGGGAGCGCGAACTGGGAGTAACGTGTAAAAAGTAAAATAAAAATTATTATTAAAAAAGAAAAAGAAAAAGGAGAAACAAAACAAAATCACAGCTCAGCTAGCCCATGTACCATGTTGCCCCCAGGAAGACAGGAGTGGAACATGAACTCCCATCAATGCTCCTCCAGTCACCACCTACCTCTAGTCTGTAAAATGTGGTTTCTGATCACGATAAGACATAGGAGATTTGTGATTTGTATATATGGAGTCACACTGTGTGCATTCCACCATGTGGGCTTTTTTTCCCTATCTCATTTGTAAGGCTTTATGTACAATGAAATATTTTGACGTTATGACATCAAAATACATATTTAATATATTATGTAATATGCATTATGAAATGATAGCTAAGTGAAGCTAATCCTTATATCCACCTCCTCACAACAGTAACTTTGTCTACCACTTTAGCAAATATCAGTCTATAATACATTATTACATCCCATATGTATTACATATTATACACATCCCATATGTATTACATCGCCACGGGAGTAATTAGTAATTCATTCAGGTAAATTTGCACACTTAAGCTGATGTCTCTACCTATTTTCTCCTGTCCTCATCCTCTAGTAAATATATATGTCTCTGAACTTAGCTTTTCTTAAACTCTGTGTGAAAACCAGATTGTGTAATTGTAGTTGATTTTTATTAATCTTTGCCCTTTGGAGGCCTGCTACCCAGCTCCCAAATAAATAAACAGAAACTTATTCTTATGAATGCCCAGCCTTAGCTTGGCTTAATTATAGTCAATTTTTCTAACTTAACTTTTCCTATCTACCTTTTACCTCTGAGGTTTTTACCTTTATTCTATATACTTTGCTTTTCTTCTTACTCCGTGGCTGGCTATGTGACTGTGTGACTAGATCCTGGCACCCACCTCTCCTTCTTTTTTCACCCTTCCCTCTTCTTTTCTCCTAGATTTCTTCTTCTATATCTTGTCTCTGCTAGGCAGCCCTGCCTATCACTCTCCTGCCTACCTATTGACAACCTAATTAAGATATTAGTCCAATCAAGTGTTTTAGACAGGCAAAGTAACACAACTATACAAAGTTAAACAAATGCAACATAAAGTAATGCAACACATCTTTGCATTATTAAACAAATATTTCACAGCATTAAAGATTGTAACACATCTTTAATATTTCACAACATGTAATATTGGTTTTGCTGTGCCTGGTTTTTGCATTAGCATGGCATCCGTTAAGTCAGTCCATATTGACACAAGTGGCATTATCTCTTCTTTCTCTAGAGTGAATATATACACAATAATGCTCATATATAACATTATTAAGCCTGTAACAGAACCCAAGGTTGTCATTATTTTTGGCTGTTGTATATAGTACTTCGATGAACTGGGAATTGCAGATATACACATATCTGATTTCATTTCCTTTCTGTATATACACAGAACAGAGAAAGATGAATCATATAGTGATTGTGAGTTTTCATGTTTTAAGAAAGCTCTGCATTTTATAACAACTGTTCTAATTTTCATTTCCATAGATGTACAACTGTCCCCTTTTCTCATCATCCTCAAAATGTCTGCTGTCTCTGGTCACTTTGATAACAGTCATCCTTACAGACAGGAGGTAATATCTGCTTTTTGATGTGCATTTCTCTGGTAAATGGTGATATTCTAACTGACCCTTTTCATATTTATTATCCATTCCTGAGTCTCTTTTGCAAAATATTTATTGAAACATTTTGCATATTTACAAACCAACTTTTCTGTTAGATTATATTATTTGATTACAGTTTTGGGATAGTAATTTGTCTAACAAATGGCTTGCCAATATTTTCTCCTTGTTCATAGGCTGACATTTTATTTTGTGAGTGATTTACTCTTTTATGCTAAAGTTTTTCTATCCAAGTAAGCACTCTCGCTTGTTAAATTTTGCTATTGTTGCCTACACTACTTTGTTTTTAGCTTTTTGGTATTACTCTTTCTTAAGTTAATATCTCATGGTGTATCATAACCCAGGTAACGTGCAGAAAATGGAGCTTTAAATATTTAAATAGGTGAAGTGATCAATATTTATGTGTATTTTATATTTGCCTTCAACTTTTATCATCTTGTTCTTTCAAAAATAGAATATTGTTATTATCCTCCCCAGAATTGCAACAGCATAAGCACTTTGTAATTCTTAACTACTTGAATAGGGATGTTTCCTTAGTATGCACCTTTTAACAGATTATTAAAATTAATTTGGATAATATGAACATAGCAATTTACAGTTGCTAAAATCATGTAATGAGAACTTACTTTTTAAAATTCTATCTAATGTCTTGAAGTGCCAAAAAAGTGTAGAAAAACACCTTGTTTCTTCATTTTCAACTAGGATTCAAGAAGGTCAGACAACAATATCCAGAGGAAAGAAGGAATCTGAAAATGCAGTTCGTTTGTTTAGCATTTCTATAGTTCACACAGTCTATCTCTACATTTTCACCCTGAAAATTAGTTCAAATATATGAGAGCATCTAACACTTTATTCATTTTAAATGATAAAAGCAAATAGAAACTCAATTCAAAATGAAGTTGACAAAAATTAAAAAAAACTGCATTGGCCACAAAACTTAAATCCAAATGGATCAAAGACCTCAACATAAATCCAGCCACACTGAACCTCTTATAAAAGAAAGTGGGTGGTACCCTTGAACGAATTGGTACAGGAGACAGCTTCCTGAACATAACACCAGTAGCACAGACAGTGAGATCAACAATCAATAAATGGGACCTCCTGAAACTGAGAAGCTTCTGTAAGGCAAAGGACACAGTCAGCAAGACAAAAGGCAGCCCACAAAATGGGAAAATGTATTCACTAATCCCACAACTGACAGAGGGTTGATCTCCAAAATTTACAAAGAACTCAAGAAGCAAAAAGTGGGCTGCAGAACTAAGTAGAGAATTTTCAATAGAGGAGTCTAAAATGGCTGAGAGGCACTTGAGAAAGTGCTCAACATCCTTAGCCATCCAGGAAATGCAAATCAAAACAACTCAGATAACATCTCACTCCTGTCAGAATGGCTAAAATAAAAAACATCAATGACAATTTATGCTGGAGAGGATGTGGTGAAAGGGGAACACTCCTCCATTGTTGGTGGGAGTGGCAACTGGTTCAGCCTCTTTGGAAATCAGTATGGAGATTCCTCAGAAAAATGGGAATAAACCTATCACAAGACCCAGCAACTCCACTCTTAGGCATATATCCAAAAGGTGACCATTCATACAACAAGGATGTTCATAGCAGCATTATTTGCAATACCCAGAACTTGGAAGCAACCTAGATGCCCCTCAACCGAAGAGTGGATAGAGAAAATGTGGTACATTTACACAATGGAGTACTATTCAGCAGAAAAAAACAATGGAATCCTGAGATTCGCAGGCAAATGGATGACACTAGAAGAAACCATCCTGAGTGAGGTAACACAGTCACAAAAAGAGAAACATGGCATATACTCTCTCATATATGGATTTTAGACATAGATCTGGGGAGTGCCAGCCTACAATCCCATGGGCAGAGAGTCTGGGAAACAGAAACTTCATTCAGTGGCTGATGAAAGAAGAGGCAGACTCTGAAGGCTAAGTACTGAGCTGAACTCAAGAAAGCCAGTAACAGAGAGGGAGAACTGATGACCAAAGGAGTTAAGACTGGGCTGGTTTAACCACAGAAACAGCTGCCCTGAAAAGGCTTAATTCTTGAATCCCACGCTGATGTCTGGGAATCCAACATGGGACTGATCAAGACCCCCTGAATGGGGGTGTCAGTGAAGAGGCCTAGGTAATCTATTGAGCTTTGGGCAATAGATCAGTATTCATCCCGAGTATACACACGGACTTTGGACTCCCATCCAACAATGTGAGGTGCACTCTCACCCTGAACTCTTGGGGAAGGGTCTAGGCCCTGCCCTATATGAAATGACAGACTATGGACACCCCCATGGAGGGCCTCACCCTCCCTGGGGAAATGAGGGGATAATGGAGGACTTGGGGGGGAGGGCATGGGAGGAGGGGAAGGAAAGGGAGAGGGACCTGGAACTGACTTGTGAAGCAACCTTGCTTCTTATCTAAATTTAAACTTAAAAATAAAAAAGAATTTAATAAAAAAACTGCATTAGCAAATGAGATTCAGACAATACAGCATATGGGGAAGTTTCAAATTTGAGAATATAACACATTTGCTCTAGAAACATTTAAAAATACGAACATCCAAATCCACAATAAAAAAAATCTCTTTGCAATGTAATTTGGAATTAAAATGCTGACTAGACTGAAAGTCACAAAATGTGCATTCATGAGATGTTTCATCTACTATCGGTAGGCTTATAAAATAGGTCAACCACTTAAAAAGATGATTTGGAAGTAAATTACAGTTCTGTTCAGCTAAAATAATTTGACCTCACCATACTCATACTGAAATGAAGGTGCATGCATCTATTAATAGAAATATCCATGGATGTTATAGAAACTTACTTTGCTTTACATTTTGAGACAATCTTGATGTAGACCAGGCTATCCTCAAATGCTCAATCGTCTTACCTCATCCTCACAATTCTTAGGATTGTAGGCTTGCACCTTCGCATTTTGTTGTAACTATATTTTAAGAGTTAAGGTCTAAAAATGGTCTAAGTCAATAGTCCTCAACCTTTCCAATGTTGTGACCCTATAATAAAGTTCCTCATGTTGTGGTGACCACAACCCATAAAATTATTTTCATTGCTACTTTATAACTGTAATTTTGCTAGTTATGAATCATAATGTAAATATTTTTGGAGCTAGAGATTTGCCAAAGTGGTCTCAACCCACAGGTTGATAACCTCTGACTAACCCATAAATAGATGAATGCATAAACAAATTCTCAATTAGCCACACAGTGTTGATATACTTTAAAATTAAGAATAACAAATTGCTGGTATATGAAACATCACTGATTCTCAGAAACATGTTTCATGGAAATAGCTAGGTGTATGACTCTGTATTATTTCTTTAGCTCATTGTTTTGTAGGTTATGATCCGTTGTTTTGAACCTCACATGAGGGTGTCAGATTCAACAGTGAAGAGTATATATCAGTGCAAACCACTCATATTACGAACTAGGAATCAGAAATCTATAAAACAGGTTAGAAATTTACAGCCCCACTTAGGGAGACACCTTTCCAGGGTCCCAAGGACATAACACAAACCCTACTTCCTGTAATTCCTCAGCAGCTGTGAAGTGAATACCACCACAATGAGACTAAACTTTCACATATGGAACAATGAAGGTAGTCAATATCCTAACTATTGCAGATCCTATTTTATGCAAAATTCTATAAAAGACAAGTGGATCTTCAGCAACAGAAGATCGTTGACTCGAGAGTGTGAGGAAGAAAGAAAGCTTTGCAGAAAGATGGGGGGAACCATTAAAGGATAAAAGTTATGTTAAATACTGTATGTTTTAACATATGTAAAAATGATACACTTTAAATATAAGTGGCTTTGAATATTGCTAATTAAACTTCAATACTCTTAAATTAATAAATTAGGGTTATTAAAGCCAGGAGATAAAATAGCAAAGATTTATTTAACATTAAAAATACTCCTTTTGTTTAAGGTTTTAAAAGTAAGCACAATCATAAAATGAAAATCGGAACCTGTTTGCATTTTGGATTATATAATGAAAGTCACAATAAGCTAAGGAGTAGGTTGCAAACAAAGCAAATGTTGTTCCGCAAGAGAAAGAACTACAAAGAGTTAAATGACCCCCACACCCATGAGTATGTGGCAGCACTATTGGCTATAAAAAAAGATCACATAAAGTTGAAAGGGGGCTGCAGATGAGGGCCCGGGAAGAGGTAGAGGGGCACAGATATGATTAAAATACATTGTATATCTGTATGAAAATCTCAAAGACTAATAAAAATATAATTTAAAAACTAAACATGTCAATTCAAAAATGAGAAGAGGACATGAGCAGGAAATTCACCAAAAGAAGAAAAATAGTTAACAAAATACTGAAAAATAATTCATCCTGACTAGTAACCATAGCAATAGAAAGGAAAATAATCATTAGGTATCTTTTGTATATGAGAATGAAAAGAATTTTTAAATTCCTATTATATAAAATATTAGCAAAGATGTGGAGTCACATGAAACACATACATTACTGGCAACTGTTTATTTTTTAATTTATTTGTACATCTTTAAAATTTGACAGTGCGTTTTCTTTATAACCTCACAAAGCCAATGCCATGTGTCTTGGAAAAGTATGACACAAATGGGAAGGGAACATACAATTGTGTTATGCTTCTTAGAATTGTTTACAGTGCTAACAGCTGTAGTCAGCTCAACTGTTAATCAAATAAGCCTTCCTCATAATGCATGCTTCGCATTAGTTTAAATTACCTATTCTCAAGAAAAGGAGGCTGTGTCTGTATCTTAGTGTTCTATTGACCATGACCAAGACAATTTATAAAGCACTTAACTGGAGTCTTGACGCAGTGTTTCAAAAGGTGAGTCCAAGATCCTCATGGTGGGAATTGGGGCCACTGGCTGGCAGGAATGGTGCTACAACAGTAGCTGAGGGCTCCTGAAGGGCAAGTGGAGTGTGAGACTGGGCTGGCATGGACTTTTGACACCCCCCTCCAACAATGGCATACATTCTCCAACAAGGTCACACTTCTTAATCCTTCTCAAGCAGTGTACCAACTGGGAAGCAAATGTTCAATGATAGAAGTCCATGGGAGGAAGGGGACAGTGTCATGCAAAGCACCAGGTCATGCAAAGATCCTTTGGTGACATTGGGGGACATCTTTAAAACAGATTATTATACCTGGAAATAAGGGCTGTTCCTTAGTGTACTAATGAATAAGGTATAGGTCAGTAACGCTGAATGTATATTGTCTTGGGTAGAAATGAGGAATGCTATTAATCATTCCACACCAGACAGCTCTGGCAACATGGATGCTCCTTATGCAAAGTGCCAATAATGAGAAATTGTGAAATTAAAACAAATATTTTGTGTTTATTTGCCTTCATGTGTGTCTATACACTACACATGTGCCTGCTACCCAAGAAAGCCAGAAGACAGTATTGGTTCCCCTGGATATGGAGTTACAGATGATTGTGAACTTCCCTATTGATGCTGGGAATCAAACAAAGTCCACTGGAAGAGCAACAAGAGCACTTAGCCTCTGACCCATCTCTCTAGGCCCAGGAAATTAAACAACTACTCCTTGTCAATGTATCAGCATGGCACTAAAGAAAAAAGTAGGTAACATTATTACATGTGTATAAAAAACAAACATATATATATGCATATATATTTAAAATGTGTAAACCATACACCTAGACATTATTAGAGGCTTACTTTAGACAGGTAAGAGAATAAAGTATTATCAAATAACAAATAGGACAAAGTATGTATTCCTTTGAAATGTGAATAGCAAGTTTTGAAATGTCAAAAACATCTGTTTATTTACTGTTTTTGAAATATTGATAATATCAACATGTACTACTAAAAATAACTTTTAATCCATGAATCATTTATTTTTTGAAAAGTAAGAACTCAAAACACTCCAAAGTAAGGAATTGGATAAAAACAGAGCAAATGAATCTGGCCAAAGAAAATGATATTTAAACTTAGAAATCATTAAATAAAATCAAGATCTTCTCTTTAGAAAGATGAAAATAAAGTAGTTTTATAAACTTAGCCAAGCAAAAGAGAACAAAGCCAATGAGATGGTATGGCAGGCAAATACTTGCCATACAAAACTGATTACAGTGTTCTGACCCCAAGACTCCTCAGAGGAAGAAAGGAATCACAGACTCCCTAATGTTTTCTCTGACTTCAAGCAAGTACTGTGGAATGTAGATGAATGCACAGCACGTATGCCTACTCTTCTTCAACCCTATCAAACACAATAACCAATAGCAACTTTAATGAAAAATAGAGTAAATATATGGTAACTGTAACACTACCATGATAGGGGGAGATTATGGGACTAAAAATTCTTACCACAAAATAGAAAAGGAAGAACCATAATACAAAAAGGAAATATGTATGCTACAATATTAGCTTAATAATGGAGCAAGAAGGGGGTCAAAAACCCATAACAAAAAATCAAGAAATTAAATTCTATACTCCACAGTAGCATTAAATTGTATAGTCACTAAAATGTAATGATTAAGGGTATGTTTTAACATGGTGAAAATATCCAAAATATCTTTAAAAACTAAGGATGTATGACCTTATCTTAAATATGCAGGTAATTATAAATGTAAAAATTAGAAACAAGTGCACCTAAGTGCTGACTATATTTATATTCATCAGTTAGTTACAGTACTGTGAATGTTTTTCTTTATACATTTACTTTCAGTTTTTAGACTGAAAATATTTCACTGTATTTCTAAAAAGATAAAGCTAAATTGACATCCCTGGGCATGCAACATAAAGTTAATAATTTTTAAGATTACCTTTAAATTGTGCTATAGAAAATCATTAATTATCCACATGGCTTGGAGTGAGCTCTTCTGTGAATCAGTGTTATTAAGTATGATTCGGAGGTGCATCTATGAAATGATGGGTACACTCATGCCCCCAGATGAGCAGAAAAATATATGCTAGATTCACTATAAAACATAATAATAAGTGCACATAATGGGGAATTCATCTTCCAGGACAGAACCACTTGTGTTGATCCTGAGGGAAATGGGCTCTGGTGCTCTCTGGGACCAAATTCTTCCATTGAAAAGAGCTTTCCAGCTGTCTGTCTTAAGCAAATGTAATCACTGTGTAATCACTCCTGGTGCTGGCTGCAGAAGCTATTTTGAGGCAATAACAAGCTACTGTCCTATTGGCATGAAGGTTTTGCCTGCTTCACAGGAAGCTCCATAATCCTAAGGAGAAAGGAGTGCGACCATGGACAGAAACAGAGCTGGTGGGTGGCATCTAGCAGGATGAGTCACAGGAAAGCACGCAGCACATTTGTCACTCCTTCCTTTAGAAAAGTGTCCATCCCCCAAACTTATTATTCGAAGAGATTGAATCTCGCATTTTATTTGAACTGTCACTGCTGGACATGGGGTGGACATGTGCATCAGTTCAGGCCAGCAACCATTTTCCTGGAGCAATTATTACCACCTCGATTTTTCTAACTCTAACCTTATTTCATGTTTTTAAATCATGAATAAACACTGGCTTCACACTCTCTAATTCTTGTGGCAACTTGCTCGCATATACATCCTTCCAAACAGAAAGCTCATCTCCATTCCCCTCTCCTGACAACTCCTTCACATCCATTCAGTATTGTTCTTCTTCTCCCAATGCTTAGTGGAGACTGACATGTCTGGCAGACATTTGCAGCTTTCCAAATGTTTGAGTGTTCTGTATGTACTTTCAATACCTTACACTGAGCTTTGCAAAACACATTTTTACTTTGTTTTTATGTATATGAGTGTTCTGTCTGCATATCTGTGTACTTTGTGTATATTAGTACACGAAGAGGCCAGAAGAGGCATCAGATTCCCTAGAACTGGAGTCACAGATGTTTGCCAACCTCCATGTGAGTTCAAGGAGTCAAATTCCAAACTTCTCCAAGGACAGCCAGTGCTCTTAAGTGCTGAGCATCCCACCAGCCCCATCATGTTCTGCTTTACCCCTGAAAAGAGGGTTGCAAGGGAAGTTTCAATCATTTCTCCCCTTTGTAGTACAGAGGCTTCCCTCTGAGGCTCAAGCTGAAGTGCCCAAGTGGGATGTGATAGACTTGAGTTGAACAAGATGCAAAATTACATCGGAAAAAAAAGATTTGCTTTGGGTAAAATCATGATCTTTCTCTCCCTGGCTACGTGATTCTGATGCCCAAGATACAAATTTGTTCATTTTTCTTATTTTTTTAAATGGCTGGGGATAGAAGGATAGCCAAGGTAGCTGTAATTTTGATGTTGAGTTTGTTGCACTGTGGGTTTGTTATATTTAAATGAAAATTTTAATATATTTAT
>NW_024430497.1:0-2668 GCF_017639785.1 Mesocricetus auratus
TTCCTTTTTTATCATTTTTTATTTTAATTTTAAATAGCTTGTTTTACATGTCAATCCCAGTTCCCTCTCCCTCCCCTCCTCCCGCACTCCCCTTCCCCCTCCCTCCCACCCTATTGCCAAATCCTTCCACATAGGGGATATCTAGAGTCTGTCATTTTACTCTTGGTAGGGTCAAGGCACTCCCCTAAGAGTCCAGGCTGAGAGAGCATCTCTCTTTGTGCTATAGGCACATGAAGACAGTTTGTATACCAGGGATAGACACTGATCCACAGCTCAGGGCCCCATAGGTTGCCCAGGCCTTCTCACTGACACTCACATTTGGGGGGTCCAGATCAGTCCCATGCTGGCCTCCCCACTGTCGGTCTGGGGTCCAAGAGCACTCCCCTGTTTAGATCAGCTGTCTCTGCTGGTTTTGCCAGCCCATTCTTTGCCAATTTGCTCATCACTCCTCTCTCTCTGTCACTGGGTTCCTTGGGTTCAGTTCAGTGCTTAGTTGTGTGTTTGCCTCTGCTTCCATCAGTCACAGGATGAAGGCTCCCGGATGGTTATAGACATCAAGTTCATTATCAGGAATGGGCATTCGAGGTGGTCCCTCAACTATTGCTTAGCTTGCCAATTGATGTTATACCTTTAGATCACTCGAGGTCACTCTGGTGCCTGATCTGTCTTCGATCCTATGATTCCCTCTTCCCCCTATTCTACCCCCACCCCCTCAACTTCCTGTTCCCCCATGACCAACTCCCTTCCTCTTTACCCCCTCTATTCTTCCCAGGTCCCACTCCCACCCACCCCTCGCCGTGTTCCCCATAAGAGGATCTTGTCTCCATCCTCTTCTCTTGGGTACTATGCATATATGCATATCTTTTAGGTTCTTTCTTGTTTCCCAGACTCTCTATCTGTGGAAGTGCAGACTGGCACTATCCTGATCCACATCTAGAATCCATATATGAGTGATTACATACCATGTTTGTCTTTTTGCGACTGGGTTACCTCACTCAGGATGGTTTCTTCCAGTGCTATCCATTTCCCTGCGAATTTCAAGATTCCATTGTTTTTTTCTGCTGAGTAATACTCCATTGTGTAAATGTACCACATTTTCTCTATCCACTATTCAGTTGAGGGGCATCTAGGTTGCTTCCAGGTTCTGGCTATTACAAACAATGCTGCTATGAACATAGTGGAGCAGATGCCCTTGTTGTATGAACCTGCCTCATTTGGATAAATGCCTAAGAGTGGAATTGCTGGGTCTAGTGGTAGATTAATTCCCATTTTCCTGAAGAATCTCCATACTGATTTCCAAAGAGGCTGTATGAGTCGGCATTACCACCAGCTGTGGAGGAGTGTTCCTCTCTCTCCACATCCTCTCCAGCATAAATTGTCTTCGGTGTTTTTGATTCTAGCCATTCTGACAGGAGTAAGATGGTATCTCAGAGTTGTTTTGATTTGCATTTCCCTGATGGCTAAGGATGTTGAGCACTTTCTTAAGTGTCTCTTGGCCATTTTAGCCTCCTCCACTGAGAATTCTCTATTTAGCTCTGTACCCCACCTTTCAAGCGGATCCTTTGGTGTTTTGGAGACTTGTTTCTTGAGTTCTTTGTAAATTTTGGAGATTAGCCCTCTGTCAGATGTAGGGTTAGTGAATATCTTTTCCCATTCTGTGGCCTGCCTTTTTGTCTTTTTGACTGTGTCCTTTGCCTTACAGAAGCTTTTTAGTTTCAGAAGGTCCCATTTGTTAATTGTCGATCTTAGTGCCTGTGCCACTGGTGTTATGTTTAGGAAGTGGTCTCCTGTACCAACTCGTTGAAGAGTATCTCCCACTTTCTCTTCTAAAAGTTTCAGTGTGGCTGGATGTATGTTGAGATCTTTGATCCATTTGGACTTAAGTTTTGTACAAGGCGAAAACATGCATCTATCTGCAGTCTTCTGCATACCAGTACCCAGTTATGCCAGCACCATTTGTTGAAGATGCTTTCTTTTTTCCACTGTACAGTTTTAGATTCTTTGTCAAAAATCAGGTGTTCATAGGTGTGTGGGTTAAAATTAGGGCTTTCGATTCGGTTCCATTGGTCTACCTGCCTATTTTTGTGCCAATACCAAGCTGTTTTCAGGACTATAGCTCTATAATAGAGCTTGAAGTCAGGTATGGTGATGCCTCCTGAAGTTCCTTTATTGTATAGGGATGTTTTGGCTATCCTGGGCCTTTTGCTTTTCCATATTAAGTTGATTAATGTTCTTTCCAGGTCCTTGAAGAATTGTGATGGAATTTTGATAGGGATTGCATTGAATCTATAGACTGCTTTTGGCAAGATTGCCATTTTTATTATGTTGATCCTACCAATCCAAGAGCATGGGAGATCTTTCCATTTTCTGGTATCTTCTTTGATTTCTTTCTTCAAAGACACAAAGTTCTTGATATACAGGTATTTCACTTCCTTGGTTAACATTATCCCCAGATATCTGATGCTGTTTTTGGCTATTGTAAAGGGTGATGTTTCTCTGATTTCTTTCTCAGTCACTTCATCATCTGTATATACTAGGGCCACTGATTTTTTTGAGTTTACCTTGTATCCTGCCACATTGCTGAAGGTGTTTATCAGCTCTAGGAGTGACCTTGCGGAGTTTTTTGGATCACTTATGTAAACTATCACATCATCTGCAAATAATGAAA
>NW_024430498.1:0-5801 GCF_017639785.1 Mesocricetus auratus
TGTGAGGAGCCGCCCTCGCTATCGCTATTGCCGTTAGAAGATGGCGCTGACATCTGCTGTCAGTTGGAGTTAACCGTTAGAAGATGGCGCTGACATCTGCTGTCAGTTGGAGTTAACCGTTTAAGCTGTGCCTCTCCCGTGGCGTCATCTGGGGTGATGTGCAAACCACCAATCCCGGCTCTACACGTCTCACTCGGAGCTCCTAGGCTTATATAAGGGGCTGGGTTTCTTAGCTTGGGGTCTCCCTCTAAGAAGCTGATCATCTATCTCTCAAGATGCATTAAAGCTTTACTGCAGAAGGATCCGAGTGTTCTGCGTCGTTCTTGCTGGCGAGACGGTAGCGCGGGACATCTGGTGCCGAAACCCGGGAACTCTTCAACATCGCCGGCGCCGCGGGAGACCCCTCGGAAGACGGGGCGGATTCAGAACTGCAGGGACGTAAGTTCAGAGAGGTATGCTTTATCCTGAATACCCCCTTTCTCGACTTTGGCCTTAGTTTGTCATCACCGTGGGACGGGTCAGTGGAGGCTTTGGTGCTAGTCCTGTTTGTCCTTCTCCTTCATCGTGGCTGGTGCTGACAGAACGGTGCTGTCAGTCTGGTGCTGTCAGTCTGGTGCTGTCAGTCTGGTAACGGAGTTGAGCGCCGTTTTTAGATAAGCCGCTAGCGCGATGGGGTTGTCACAGTCAGTGGTTACTGCCCTACAGACTGTGCTAAAACAAAGAGATCTTAA
Source organism: Mesocricetus auratus (assembly GCF_017639785.1). Lineage (NCBI taxonomy): Eukaryota > Metazoa > Chordata > Mammalia > Rodentia > Cricetidae > Mesocricetus > Mesocricetus auratus. Next base: position 732 of record NW_024430498.1, read on the forward strand.
AATTGCACCACGAACACTTCAAAATTTTGTGAAGGAGGTAGATAGAGTGGCACCATGGTATGCTTGTTCCGGGTCCCTCACTGTGGCCTCATGGAACAAGCTAGGTAAAGAACTAGACAGGAAGCATGCAGAAGGAGATCTCCACTTAGGTACCAAAGCCATTTGGAAGCTAGTTAAAAACTGCTTGGAGGATGAGGCCTGTCACCCTGCTATAATAGAAAGTCAGGGAACCTTAGAGGAAGTTCAGGATAGCATGTCAGAAACTGAACGGAGTGAGAGAATGGGAGCTCGCAAAAGGAAAGACATGTCTAAGAAAAAAGGCCCTCCCAAGAAGTTAAGAAAGGGGAGAGAAAGAAGGGAGTGATCATTCACCCCCTAACAAATCTAAGAAAAAGAAAAAGCCAGAATCTAGTCTATACCCTACAGTAGAGCTAGAAGCCTTGGAGCTAGATAATTCTGATTCTGACACTCTGTATTCTAGCGAAGAAGGTGGTCTAGAGGAGGAGGTGGCACGGTATGAGGAAGAAAGATATCACCCTGATAGACACCGGCCACTGAAAACAAAAATGAATGTGAGGCCACCACCTATAAATCCGGCGGGCTCACGCCCCTCAGCGCCTCCGCAGTATGAGCTTCGGCTGAATACTGGTACTGACTCCTTTTTACCTTTAGAGGAACGGAGAAAAATACAAGTAGCTTTTCCAGTATTCGAGAATGCGGAAGGCGGAAGAGTACATACCCCTGTAGATTACAATCAAATCAAAGAATTGGCCGAATCCGTTCGTAATTATGGGGTCAATGCTAACTTTACCACATTACAGGTGGAAAGGCTTGCTAATTTTGCCATGACTCCCACTGACTGGCAGACGACAGTGAAAGCAGTGCTTCCCAACATGGGACAATACATGGAATGGAAGGCTCTCTGGTATGATGCAGCCCAGGCACAAGCTAGAGTTAATGCCACGGCTGAAGATGAGAATCAGAGGCAGTGGACATTTGAAATGCTGACAGGTCAGGGTCAACATGCCCTTAATCAAACCAACTACATCTGGGGTGTCTATGGTCAGGTGTCGGCCGCCGCTATTAAAGCATGGAAGGCCCTCACAAAAAGGGGAGAGTCCAGTGGACACCTTACAAAGATTGTCCAAGGACCCCAAGAGCCATTTTCAGACTTTGTGGCCAGAATGACAGAGGCCGCCAGTCGCATCTTTGGTGATTCAGAACAAGCTATGCCCCTGATTGAGCAACTTGTCTATGAACAAGCAACCCAGGAATGTCGAGCGGCTATCGCCCCTCGCAAAAGCAAAGGTTTACAAGATTGGCTCAGAGTGTGCAGGGAGCTGGGGGGACCCTAACCAATGCAGGACTAGCTGCCGCCATTTTACAAACGCACAGGTATAGAGATTTATCTAGTCGAAAAGCTTGTTTTAATTGTGGGAGAATGGGGCACCTTAAGAAAGATTGTCAAGCCCCTGAAAGAACAAGAGAATCGAAGCTTTGCCATCGTTGTGGTAAAGGTTATCATAGGGCTAGCGAATGCAGGTCAGTCCGGGATGTAAAAGGGAGGCTTCTGCCCCCTATTGAAGAACCCAAGGTACCCCAATCAAAAAACGGGTCACGGGGCCCATGGTCCCAGGGCCCTCAGAAATATGGGAACCAATTTCAGAAAAGCAATCAAGAGGAAGTAGAGGCTTCCGAGGAACCCCCGGAATGGACTTGCGTGCCGCCTCCGACTTCTTACTCATGCCCCAAATGAATGTTCAACCGGTCCCAGTCCATTCCCCTGGACCTTTGCCCCCTGCCACCATTGGGCTTATTCTGGGCCGTGGCTCCTTAACTTTACAGGGACTCATTATATATCCTGGAATTGTTGACCCGTATCATAAAGAGGAGATTCAAGTTCTCTGTTCTAGCCCTCGGGGTGTATTTTCTATAAAGCAGGGAGATAGAATTGCACAACTGGTGTTGCTGCCCTCCCTCGGGGATGGAGAAACCTACACTTTACAAAAAAGGGCTATGGGATCTTCTGGAAGTGATTCAGCCTATCTGGCTATACCCCTAAATGAGAGACCTACAATAAAATTGTTAATTAATGGAAAAGAATTTGAAGGGATAATGGATACGGGAGCAGACAAAAGCATTATTTCACTCCATTGGTGGCCGAAGTCTTGGCCCACTGTTGTTTCATCTCATTCTCTACAAGGTCTTGGATACCAGTCCTCTCCTGCCATCAGTGCCTCAGCCTTAACCTGGCGGAATGCTGAGGGCAAACAGGGATGTTTTACCCCCTATGTGTTGCCACTCCCTGTAAATTTATGGGGACGGGATGTGTTACAAGCCATGGGCATGACCCTAACTAATGAATACTCCCCCCAGGCATCAGCCATTATGGCAAAGATGGGGTATACAAAGGGTAGAGGCTTGGGTAGGCAAGAACAAGGCAGAATAAAACCCATTACGCAACACGGAAATCGGGGTAGAAAAGGACTGGGTTTTATTTAGGGGCCGTTGAGGCTTCACGACCCATACCATGGAAAACAGAGGAGCCGTTATGGGTCTCTCAATGGCCTCTATCCTCTGAAAAATTAGAGGCTGTCACAAGATTAGTGCAAGAACAGGAACGGCTGGGGCATCTAGAGCCTTCTACCTCCCCATGGAATACACCAATTTTTGTTATTAAGAAGAAATCTGGGAAGTGGAGATTACTCCATGACCTGCGGGCCATTAACAATCAGATGCATCTTTTTGGCCCTGTTCAAAGAGGCCTTCCTTTGCTTTCTGCACTTCCTCAAGATTGGAAGCTTATTATTATAGATATTAAGGATTGTTTCTTCTCTATTCCACTTTACCCACGGGATAGACCAAGGTTTGCCTTCACTATCCCTTCTCTTAATCATATGGAACCAGACAAGAGATTTCAGTGGAAGGTACTGCCGCAAGGCATGGCCAATAGCCCAACAATATGTCAGCTGTATGTGCAGGAGGCTTTGGAGCCAATTAGGAAGCAATTTACATCTTTAATCGTTATCCATTATATGGACGATATTCTTATTTGTCACAAAGAGTTAGATGTTTTACAAAAGGCTTTCCCCATGCTGGTGGCTGAATTAAAACAGTGGGGATTAGAGATTGCCTCAGAAAAGGTTCAAATTGCAGATACAGGCCTCTTTTTGGGCTCAATGATTACTCCCAAAAATATAGTTCCTCAGAAAATAGAAATTCGCAAAGACCACTTACAAACATTAAATGATTTTCAGAAACTTCTGGGAGATATAAATTGGTTGAGGCCCTTTTTAAAAATTCCATCTGCTGATCTAAAACCCCTCTTCGATCTCCTGGAGGGTGAGCCTCATATCTCCTCACCCAGAAAATTTACCCCTGCCGCCCACCGAGCCTTACAGATGGTGGAAGAGGCCTTACAGGAAGCACAATTACAACGTATTGAGGAGTCACTACCTTTTAATCTGTGTGTTTTTAAGACAGCTCAATTGCCAACTGCAGTCCTGTGGCAACATGGACCATTACTTTGGATTCATCCAAATGCTTCCCCTGCTAAGATTATTGACTGGTACCCTGATGCTGTTGCACAGCTCGCTTCGCGGAATAAAAGCAGCTGTTACACATTTTGGCAGGGATCCTGATTCCTTGATTGTGCCTTATACTGCTGCACAAGTTCAGACCTTGGCAGCCACATCTAGTGATTGGGCAGTTTTAGTTACTTCCTTTTCAGGACAAATTGATAATCATTTTCCAAAGCATCCAATTTTACAGTTTGCCCTAAACCAGGCTATAGTGTTTCCACAAGTGACAGCTAAAGACCCACTCCCAGATGGGACTGTGGTGTACACTGATGGATCAAAAACTGGTATGGGAGCTTATGTGGTCAAGGATAGGGTTATATCTAAACAATATAATGAAACTTCACCTCAAGTTGTAGAATGTCTGATAGTACTGGAGGTTCTTGAGGCTTTTCCAGGACCCCTCAATATTGTATCAGATTCCTCTTATGTGGTTAATGCAGTTAATCTCCTTGAGATAGCTGGAATAATAAGATCCTCCAGCAGAGTTGCTAACATCTTTCAAAAGATACAAGCTGCCTTGTTAAATAGGAGATTTCCTGTTTTCATTACCCATGTCCGAGCACATTCTGGACTCCCAGGTCCCATGTCCTTAGGGAATGACTTAGCGGACAAGGCTACAAAGCTGGTGGCCGCTGCCTTGTCTACCCATGCACAAGCAGCAAAAGAATTCCATAAGCGCTTTCATGTGACGGCTGAGACCTTGCGCCGTCGTTTTGCTCTATCCAGGAAAGAGGCTAGGGAAATTGTTACTCAATGCCAGAATTGCTGCGAATTCTTACCTACTCCCCACATGGGAATAAACCCACGTGGCATTAGACCATTGCAGATGTGGCAGATGGATGTTACTCATATTCCCTCTTTTGGAAGGCTTCAATATGTTCATGTTTCTGTTGACACCTGTTCTGGCGTAATGTTCGCCACACCCCTAACAGGGGAAAAGGCCTCATATGTGATTCAACATTGCCTTGAGGCCTGGAGTGCTTGGGGAAAACCCAGAATTTTAAAAACAGACAATGGACCAGCATATACCTCTCAAAAATTCCGACAGTTTTGTCGGCAAATGGATGTTACCCATCTAACTGGCCTACCTTATAACCCTCAAGGACAGGGCATTGTGGAACGTGCCCATCGTACACTCAAATCATATCTGATTAAACAAAAGGGGAGTATTGAGGATGTTCTACCCTCGGTACCAAGAGTTGCTGTATCCATGGCACTTTTTACCCTTAATTTCTTGAACTCTGATGCCCAAGGCCACACTGCGGCCGATCGCCACAGTTTAGAGCCTGATAGGCCAAAAGAAATGGTAAAATGGAAAGATGTCTTGACTGATCTCTGGAAAGGCCCGGATCCTATTCTTATAAGATCCAGGGGAGCTGTGTGTGTTTTTCCACAGGAGGAAGAAAACCCCCTGTGGATCCCTGAAAGACTCACTCGAAGAGCTCCTTCACAACTCCAGAATAAGAAGGATGGAGGCCAAGTGGGTGAT